>NW_010254575.1:0-31978 GCF_000690775.1 Eurypyga helias
GGCGGCGTTTGGGGCAGGGCCGGCCCGTCGGGATGCTGTTGCTAGGCTAGGGGTGGGGATGGGGAGGAGCAGTCGTGGCCTCCCCCGCATCCTCCGGGGCCCGTTTTAGCTCTTGGGAATGTTTCCCTGTAGTCAAGCTGAGGCTATCCATGAGGGTGGTCAGACCTAACGGGCCGCTGAAAGGAGACAGAGCTTTGATTTTCAGCAGCCTCTCAGCCAGCCCTTTCCCTCACAACTCTTACTTAGGCTTCTGGGAATGACAGGTCATTTTCATAGGTACCTTGCAGCTGAGGGGTCTTCTTCCACCTAGCTGGTGCAAACAAAAATGTTTCTGTTCCTTATGAGTTCCTTTTATAAATATTAACTTCAATAACGTGCAGTGAGCCATTAAAGGGGGAAGAGAATTTAAGAAGACGGCTTCACGCAAGCTAAATGCAAAGAGTTGCTGTGGAGGGTATAGTTAGGTGTGGAGCTGATAAATGCATGAGAACATGCAGTGATAGGTTTCATGCCTAATTGAACAGATTTGTGCTTCAGTTCTCATCTGGAGACACAGATCCTTATTTTTCCTTGTTTCTTAATACTGATTGATGTTAACAGGGTTCTTGATAGCTGCAAGCTAACCGAGTTACCTGCCCTATTGTGGTTCCCCTGAAAGACTGAATGGTTTGAACTGACAGCTCTCCTGACAAGATGGAAAAAAATAAATGATTACAACTATACATATATTAGGACTAGGATGATTAAAATCCATTTCTGAGAATTGAAAGTAGTGAAAAGTAATGAACCAAAAATCTATTCAAAGTCAAACACAGAAGTAAAGCGGAACTGTACTTGTCCCTGCTCATCCCCTGTGGAGAAAGATGACGCTCAACCCTTGAGACCACAGTTTTTAAACAGAGTGGAAAGAAACAATCTTTTGTGGCCTTTTAACTGCCTTGGCTAGAGCTAATCTCACACTCAACTTCCAACAGGGACAACCTCCTCTGTTGTCATTCCTGAAGCCACTTTCACATACCACTCTCAAACCCCGCTACAGATTAATTAGTACATGCCATGCCCCCCCTGTCCATAGGGAGATCTGCCATCTTCCGTGGACACCTCGGTTTTTTTGGTGTGGCCATGAGGAGTAGGATAGTTTAAGCAAGCAAGAAAGTTTCATTTTCACAAGAGGAAGTCGTTAACATTTTAACTGCAGGATCTTTCAAACTATTCCTATGTTTATCAGAATATGTATGTCTTAGTTACAGGTTTCACAAGCAGAATATGCTGAACTCCACCAAACCAGGTGAAAACAGTGTGCAATGTTTTAAATCACTATCAAACCGATGCCACATGATTGCATGAAATAAGGGTGACTGCCAGTTTTACACGATTCTAAGGTTAATTTTGTGTTGTACTTTCGCACAAACCCAACAAACAAAGCAAACAAACACAACAAAGATTTTTACAGCTCAAACACAGCGCAGGATTCTTACACATACATAAACCATGTTTGAAGTGAGCTTAGGATGTCGTCAAGAACATGAGTCAACGTTTAAAGTCAGAGTGGGTGAGCCAAAATTGTTTTGTGTAGTATAAGAATTAAGACATTTAACATAAAAAGCTGGTGTTAAGTTGGCTTCTGTCGTAGGTTCTGCAGCTCCAGCAGAATGGCACCACACAAGTCACCAACAAGGATGGAGTGACAGGGGAGGAACAGCGTTAAAAATGGAAGAAACATAGGCTGAGCATGAAGATAAAATGTCATTGTTGAAAAAAGATGGAGATGAAAGGAAGAATGTCACCCAACAAGAAAGCAAGTGACATCCTTTGTAAAACTGTATTGACTATCTATCTGCAGGAGGTCATTTGTCTTCTTTTCCCTTAGCAAAATTATTACAGTACCCAATCTCTTTTTTCCAGTTAAAGTATAGTTCACTTGGACTGTGGGCAGAGATTCTGACACTTGGCAGCCAGACACTGGTGTGTCCGTCTGTCACACATACGCCTCGCTGTGAAAGTGCTGGGAAATGACCAGCTGAGAACTAGGGCTTTGAAAAAGTGCTGGGTGAAAGAAAACACCTCTAGGAGTGGATGACTGAGATCCACTATCTAAGAAAAATGTTACAGATGCTTTGGGGAGCAGAGGGGAGAGCCTTTTTACCCAGTATCACTGCAGCAGTGGGGTTTCCATTCATGGAGCAGGCCCTAGCACCTCTGGGAACACATCTTGGCTCTCCACTGTTACTTCTTCCTTCCTTGAAAGAACATCGCTCTTTCTACCTAAGCCATATGAAACACACGTCAGTCTGCAAATGAAGGAAAGGTATACTCTATTTTGAGTATGAAAATCCATACCTGAAACCAAGCAGGGGTGATGTTCATTTACAAGTACTCTTTTTTTCAATGACAAAGTGCCTTTAACAGACCTCTAGGTGTGTTTTTAATTCTTACAAAGTATCAGGACTTATTTATTCCCATAAAAGATGTTCAATAAAATGACATTATCAGCCTGTAAGAAGTTCTTTTAAAACAGAATATCAAAGAAATCAAAGTGAAACGTATAGTGCTGACGGGTTTTTCATTGACTCTGTGAGAATTAATCTATTTTCAATATCCTCTTTTGGAACAGACAGCAATCAGAATAATCCTTCATGGACAGGTAGCACACACTTTACAAGTAGGTCACGAGGTCATCAAGTTTAAGCACCAAACTCTTAGTACTCCCTACACTGAGTCACAAATGCAGATCTCATCCCCAATTTCTGATGGCTTTGTATTGTTTTTAATTTCCATTTACAGACTGGTAATAATCCACACAAGTCCAGCAAAGTCTATGAAGATATTCCCACTTGTTTCCCCACAACTAGTCTAAACTAAACTTCAAGAAAATACTTGATTTACCAGTATCTGGCACACTTACATAAAATAGTGTGTCATTTGTCACCATGGCTTGTAATTTGAAAATCTGACTGGGGAAATGATGGAGACCAAAATAGCCTTTTACAGTCTGTGGGTGGCCAAAAAAGCTGCAGCTATATTCCATAATATTCCTTGCTACTGTGATTTGTTTTTCAAGAGCTGTTGTCAATCCATTTAAAACTCACACTCACACAGACCCAAAGAGAGACATGGGGGTTTGCTCAGACTGGATCCAAATATGCTTATACATTAAAATCCCTCTTTTCACATGTAAACAGGATATAAATTCTATGTGAATTTTACTTTGAAATTCTGAGCTTTTCAAATCATCTCAAAGCTTGGAGAATTTAAACTTATACACACTGAAACCAAACGGCAGAGAACCTCAAAAAAGCCAGACTATGGAGTTCATGGTCTTAAATCCTTTTCTTAATCCCAAATTTTACACACAGCCTGTACATCATGTTCAGTACTGTTATTATTTATGCCAGCCTGTAATTGGCTTGCATCTCATTAATGGGTATTTTTAACCTATAGGAGAATTTGGATAAACTATAGCAAAGGATTTTAACTAGTTTCAGAGAAATTATCTATGTTATCTGCCTTAGTAATTAATTTATTAAAATCAATTATCACAAATTAGAAAGGGCAAGTAACAAAACTTAGGCTATAAATAGTAGTATCTCAGAAAATGATCGATTATTTATCTTTCTGTATTATCCTCAATTAAAAAAAATCATCTCTGCATTATCACAATTCTCTTCCTTCTTCACCAAAAGAAGGTAAAATTGCCCTCTGTGCATTTAAAAATCAATTATACACATTGCAAAGTTCGAAACTGGTTTTTCTCTCTGGAAGCCAAATAACTGATAAAAGACAAGTATAATTTAAAAAGTAACTAACTTACACGCTGTAGCATTTATGTCTCTAAAAAGGTAAAAGATTACTAAGGATGTGAAAGAATTTGTGTTAGCTTCACAATTTTTGAAGCGTTAGTTAAAAGATGAGACAGTGGAATTCAGATGTGGCAAATGTAATCTGCAAAGAACTTCATTGATTAAAGCATTTTGAAATACATGTGGATACAACCATAGTTTAGAATATGATTGATATGTTCCTGGCATTAAAGATCATCAGCATATAATTGATAAAATTTTTGTGGATGGACTACAAGTCAGGGTTTTGTGCAAAAGTTGAAATCACCCTGCAAGGAGGTATTAAGATTTAGGTACCAAATTATGCCCATTACAGAAAATCCCTAACACATGGGTATTAGGACAGGGTCTGCCCAGCAGCTTCAGTGTGGCCCAAGTGCCTGGCTGTGGGAGGAGGAAGAGGGCAATGGCTACTTAATCAGCAAATGGCTTAGTATTTTTTCATATTCAGAGCTCCCAGACAGGGAGTCCAGGTAAAAGGAGCTGCTTCTATGGCTGCCAAAGAAATCAGGAGGTGGTTCTACCTATGGATAAATGAGGAAGCCTTCACTCCTGGAGCCACCCATCCCTCCGAACCTTCAACAGAAAGGGATGCTGCTTTAGCTCACATTTCCCCCCTCAGTTCCACAACAGCAACATGGTGCTCTGTGAATTAATTCAGTGTTTGCTGCAAATGCAAAGAATGGCTGCTTCACTGTAGAGGAGGGAATGTAGGTGTCTCTTGGTGTCAAGAATATGATAGGTGTATGTAGGCTGAACACTGTGCTGATGCTCACTGCACATAAAAAAGAGAGAAACTGGCCTAGTTTGACTATTCTGTAAATCTAAGTAGCTTTCCCCCACAATGAGTGAGGCTGGCAGACATGACCCATGTCTGACCTAGGGAAAGCCACGTGAGCTGCACCATTTGCTGAGGTTTCTTGAAGTAACTGACTGCAGCATTTCTGCACTTAATGATCAAATACTCCTGATCCTTAGCAACTGAATAATCAGCATTGCTCTTCCATCATGTGGACAGTCTTTAAGTTTGGGGGTTTTTTCCCTCCCTCTCCTAGTCATGGATTAACAGCTCGCAGCTGTGAAACAGTTCCCACCACACTTCGGTGACATCTGCTGAACATGAACATCGCTTTTCCTCGAATCATTCTCAACAGTCCAGTTCCCTGGAGCTCTATGGCTGTGGTCAGCCCCCACATAACGTTACACAGCCCCTTCTTCTCCGCACAGCCTCTCCCTGCCTTTCGGCCATGTTGGTTAGCTGTCTCTCACAAAAGGCCACCTGGGTGTTTTTCATGGTTGGCCAGAGATGAAAGGACAGTAACAGAAATGCAATTTAAAGCACTCTTGTGGGGTTTGTGCGTGGTGGTTGGTTTTTTTTTTCTTCAACAGACTACTTTTAGTCACAACAAACATGATGTTATCTACTAAGCTAGCGTTCACGTTCCTGTAATGCCCCACACAACCTAATGCTGTCTGCTACTTCTCCGATTCAGTCGGATACAAATATCTAGCACAGCTTCATATGGTTCCCTTAGCCGTACCTGGGAAGGAGCAAACTTGGTGGCTGGCTCCTCTGCCTCGACGTGCTGCTCCAGAACAGCTTTTCTGAGCAGGTTGCTGCTGAGGGCTCACTAGGCCGTACACCTTCCTGGGAGGTGTCAGGGTGCTGGGAGACTTGATGGGTCCCTGGGGACTGGGCTGGTGTAGTGACACAGTCAGGTCCACGGTCAAGCTGGGAAGGCAACCCCCAGATCAGGGTCCAATTCAGCAAGGCCCACGGCCAAGCACAGGCATGGTTATGAGACAGCCGCAGGCAGACTAACCTGCGTGCGCCTGTGTCCTGCAGGAAGGCCTGATGGCCCCCGGAGGAGCTGACATGTGGCCCTGGTCCCATGGGCAGTGGTCAGGGTCCAGGGAAGGCTGCCTGGAGACAGGAGGGACTGAAATGCCCTCCGGGCCCTTGCAGTTGATGTAATAAAAAATATGCTCCACCTGTCACTGCGGTGAAGCAAGGCCTGCCATTTTTCTGGAGTACACCTACTCCAGGACGTTCTTACTTCAAAGGTTTTCTGTGCTGCGTATGCATGTACCAGATTATCCCTCATTACGAAAACATGAAGGTACTGAGCTGAAGCTCCAGCTCTGATACAGCATTTCCCAAGAGCTGTTGATTCCAGGGCAAAGCAAGCCCTCATGCAATTCCAGCACTGTTTTGCTCACAGATATAAAAAAAACCCACCCACAGCATCTTATTCAGAAATCATGAAATAGATATTTTTTTATTACTGTAAGAAACACTCACACAAAATGTTTCTCCTTTTTATACAAGGAAAAACATTTTGACGTGATACCTTTGAAGTTTTCTCTCAGACGCAATCAGCAGCAGTGAAACCTTGGAATGAATTTGGACTATCCACCTCTACTTGTCTTTCACAGTAATAATCTGTCTTATAAGTATTACCTCTCCATAAATATGATATATTTCTGAAATAGTTTTTTTTCATAGAAGTAAATGAAGGATGGAGTAAACCTGGTGTTTATTTCAAGTTATGATGATACCTGCTAAAACTAAGAAATGCATCTGCACCATCTTAGTCACAAATCAGTGCTCTGGTCTTGCTGCCTGCATTTTTCTCCCACTGCCTGGAGGGAATTCCACTGCCCCAGGCATCTGTGGGAAAGCTTTATAAACACTTAAAACCAGGGAGGAAACAAAATCATTGTAGCAATTCCTTAATAATTACTGAGGTTGGGGAAGGGGCAGGGCAGAGAATAAGGAGGAAAAGTGTTGCGGAGTTGTAGCATTAACGTCTTGATACATTTAATATTCCATTTTGTCTTGAAACAAGATGTATCCTATCTTCTGCCATAGGTGACTCAGAAGTTGAATTCAGGTGATCAGATTCCCTCTGAATTTCAACAGGCTGACTTTTGGAAATTTTCCTGTTTTGTGCTCACTAGCTATTCGTTATCTCATAAAGACACTTTTTGTTACAAATCTTTGTGTAAAAATAATTTATTCTCTTCTGTACATATTTATTATTTTTGTAGACTTTGTGTTATCACGCGAAAAGGTTGGCTGAGGAAAACTTAAGCACTATTTAAATAAGACAAATTAAATTATTTATTGCTTTCAGAAGAGTAAATTGACTCTTAAGTATATTCTGATTCTGTTTTCCCCTTAGTAATACCTCTCAAAAATGATCTGGTATTATCTGCAGATGGGATGAACATAGCCATAATTTAGTATGTACTCAAATATTAATTGCAGCTTGCTCATAATGAAAACAAACCACTTGTCAGTATGGAATAGTTGGACACTAGTTTTTATAGGTTAATTAGCCTTCAACATGCATCTCAACTTTAAAACAAAAGTAAAGAGAAAGTAGGCATGCATCTCAAAGCAATCTTACTTCTCACTGCCGATGTTACGGAGAGACTAAGTATAAATGGGTCACACATCTATCACAAACTTACGAAATCCTTGGCAAAACCCATCATGGGTAGGTTTGCATGGCTGTGAAATGAGTATTAATCCCTGGCTTTTTTCCCAAGTGGCACTATCCACTGAGTTAGATTTTATGCCAATAATATTACGAGTGCTTTAAAGAAGTATTAACTCTGTACTTCGCTTAATTTTTAAAAGAAAATATTGAGTTAACATTTTGGGTTAACATTGGTTTTCTATTGCTGATTAACAGCTCTTAAAAGAAACAAACATAAATCCATGGGATTTGCATACAGCTTGATAAAAAGGTAGCAGAGTTTTAAACATATACAGTACATGCATTTTAGAAATTAAATAATTGTGAAATTTATCAGTTGTATCAGACCATACATGATAAGAATCTTAATTTTTATTTGGTAGGAAATGCTGTGTTGTTGATAAAGTCTCAAAATTTTCCAGAGAAATAAAAAATTCAGAAAAGCTCCTTTCACATCAGTCAAAGCCTTTATAATGTTTTCTTCTTTTATCCAGTATAGTGAAATTAGACGTAATTCCAATGCAGGAAAAAAAATGCATTTTCTTTTCTGATAATATCAGTTTATTTTGATGCTTACTTCAAACCACAATTCTGTCAAGCTGATTTGGTGCCACTGTGGCTTCCCACCAAAATGCTTTTGATAAATTGGCTTTTCTGCAACAAAAGCGTTCGGCCAAAAAAAATAATCATCAGACTGATTCTATTTATAACAGAAAGTATATGTACCAACCCCTGTAGCGCTCATGCAGGCTGTTTTGACTGATTGGCATCTGAATCCAAGCTAGTATTGATGGGTGCTGATATATATCGATGCTTCCCTGTGCCCTTGTATCAAACTGAAGGCTGGAACAATCACTTGCAGCAGCTCCGTACAGAAGTTGATGTACAGCTGCCAATAGATAAATCATTTACTTTCAACACCTGTGCTGGCTACTTCCTAGAGGTTTTACATTAGCATGCTGGCTCCTTCTCTGCAGAGAGAAAAGACTATTAACCTGAAGCCATCTCATGAACAGAGAGACACATTCTGACAAACTGAAATGCTGAGAAAAAAAAATTGTCAGCTGAAATACGGCAGTTCTCATTATAAAGCTTCTTTCTGACAAAAATGGAAGGGTTCAAGGAACTGCCACATATGTAACATATTCATTGTATTCTTCCTGGTACAACAGGCAAAAGGTTCTGTCTGGCTTTTACAGCTCTCTTGTCTAAATTATGGTTTTTGCTTGTGGCTTCCTCTGGTCACAAAATGGTTTAATGCTCCTGGATCACAGAGAAGAATCACTTAGGAGATACTCCACAGTCTCTTCTGATTAAGTACTCTATTAAAACTACAACCCAGATGTGAAGACCCTGTGGAAAGACTCCGAAGACTGACATTTGGAGCTGAAAAGGATCTTAGAAAACCTCTTAATCTCTCTGGCAAACTCCGATTTATTCCCATCGACTCTCCTGAACTCGATATTCTAGTCTGGGCGATAATCCAAGATCTTTCATGAAACTGAGTTCCCTCGAGCCTCTTTAATATAGCTAGCTCTTTGATAATGGGGCTTAAAGTCTCAAGACACCCTGAGATATTTCAACCCTGAGCTTTTTCCACGTTACCGCCTTCACTAAGCTGCACACTGCTCAAACTCCAACAGTTCAGATGCTGTCGTCAGTCTCATTTCTTTTGATATTGTAGTCAGGGAGTCTCTCCTGTCCACTGTTGCTCATTGAGAGTATGAAAACGTGAACAATTTATTTACACATTCTCCCCAGCTATGTCTGAGACTTTAAGAAGGAAAGAGCAATAGTACAACAGAGGGTTGTCACAGAAATGGGAATAATAATGGTAATATTTTGTGATGGTGAGGGTCATAGAGGGCTGTGCGCACGCGTACACATGCACAGTACGAGTCCCTGACAATCAGCAACCAGGGCTGTAAAGTTCTGAATACAGCAAAATATTGTCATTGTAAAAGAACTCTGAAGTACCGAATGCTAAATTTTAATTTTGCTCTTGAAAGACATCTTTCATTCACATGTAAACAACATATAAAAAAATTACTTGAAATAAACTAGACAATATAAAGAATATTAGACATCTGAAGAAAAGATTTTGTGTTTTAACGATTACCACCAGCATCGATTTATCTTATCTATGTATTGTAAATCCATGAACAAATGTCTTTCAAAAAATTAAAACACCACATAGAAAAAATCAAGTTGGAAATGTTGACAATATGTGCAGTCGTAAGAAACCACTGTAGTCTAAAAAAAATAAAAAAGAAAAGTTATTAGACTTGCACGCTCTTATGGGCGCCTTCTTTGCCAAGAAAGGCAATCCAGCCTGCTGGCTCGGCTGGGCAGCCCCCAGCATGCATGAGGAATACACTTTATTGCATAATCTCAGGATTGAGACATCTTTAATTTAATAATTAGCAAAAAAAGAAGGGGGGTGGGGCAGAAATACTCATTCTTTTGAAACTTCCAATTATAAATGTCTTAAGTGTTTCTAAGAACATTATATTTATAAAATAGTTACTGAAAGCATTATCTGTTTGTCATGTGTGATACTGACACAGTTCATTATAGTTGTGTCTTAGATGAGAATTAATTCTTTCAGTTTATAAACTAGACGTTCATTTTGGATTGTCACTGAACATTATTACTGTGTAGTTCATAAACGAATCCCACCAAGTCCATTAAGGAAAAAATACTGAAATCCCCCCAAAAATCACAGTTGCTGCTATTCCTCTAAGTTAGTGCTATTAAAGTCTTTCTATCAATTAGAAATTTTACAGAAAAGTCATTTGGGTTTATTAGAGAGTTCCCACAGCAAAAGCAGTACTAAATGAAGCAACACTCAGTGTGTTTTTAGTGTAACAGCACTTAAGACTGACTAAAGAAAAGAAACTCTGTTCCATTACCATGTGTGGATTAGAATGTAGAAATTTCGGCATTAAATATTTTTTTGCACATGCTAAAAACTAGAAGGAAAGCCCATATTTGTCTTTATGACTGTGATTCAAAGACCACTAGGGTCAATGGAAATTATCTTCTGTTTCTATATAATTGCCTGATGGTCTGGATGAGGAATGTATTAATATACTCATCTATTCAGTTTGGGGATGAAAAACCTGGTCCCATGTTATAAGGAAGAGGGGATTAACATGAAACCCTCACCTCTCATACTATTTCTCTGATTACCAAGCAACAGACTTCCTGTTTCAAAAAGATCACATTTTACAGTCAAAATGCGTGTTTCAAAAGAATTTCAATTAGCAAAAATGTCCACTTGTTCCAAAGTGGAATGAAAACAAATCCCCAAATCTCAGAAGTTGCTGTGAAACAGAATTGTTGTCAGCTCTGCTATTACCCACAGAGGGCTCTGGATCAGACCCATTATCCCTTTAATCTCTTTATGTCTCTCCCATGAGCAGAGGACAAAAATGAAAACGGAAAGCCCAGTGCATCGGTGACCTAGATCAGACTACGGAGTTAGCAGCTAGAACAGTAAAATATCCCTGCCCAAGTTCCCCATCTATCAACAACCTGTGCTATACTTTGTCAGTAGATAACGGGAAAAGACAGCACAAAAGGAAAACAAGTATGGGAAAAAAATAATATACAAATTACTATTTTGTCCTAGAAAAATGTATTCTATAAACATCTCTATTAAGAGCTGGAAGCAGCATTGATACCTCCCAGCTCCCAGTATAATTTCCTAAATATCTACTGAAAATAATGTAAAGCAAAGCAAAAGTCTAGGCAGCTGTGCTTTGGAACAGCTTGTGAGTGGCAAGAGTACCCCCCAACTTTCCCAATGGGACAGCGCTGGTTATCTTCCAGCCAGGTTGGTAGCCGCTATAACCCTTCCTGTAATTTACTGGCCTAGGTCTTTGCTCTGTGGGAATTACCCACAGATGTTTAGCATTTTGTAACACTTTCCATTCTCAAGGATCTGAAAACTATTTGCATGTCTCAGATAGACACACACACATAAATACATACATGCACACATGAGTCACCCGTGATGTGACCATGATGTGACTGTTACACTACCCGTTAATTTTTGGTACATAAGGTAGTCACTGCAGCAATTCCTTAACTCAGAAGATGAGGTGGTGCCAGAGCACACACTGGAACGTATAGTAAGTACTGATTTCTTTTTAATGATGACCATTGTACATTTATTAATTTGATACTTGAAAGGCACAGAGAAAGGAATGTAAAGAGCTATAGCAGGAAACTGGAAAATTGCCACTCACATTGTGATAGTAACAAAGACACAACTGCCTTGTTACTCCATTTCAAAACCTGTAAGACAGTGACAGTCAGTGTTCACCCTTAGGTAAAGGAATTGTACATGCAAAACTCTCTAGAATTCTATTTTCATGTTCTGTTTAATGCTTAGCATGAATATTCTCACCTCTTGATCTAATTGCTTCAAAGTATTAACAAAATTAACCTTTTTCCGCTGTTTTGCCAAAAAGAGTAACTTTACTTCAGATGTCATCCGTGACATCTGTTGTCCAGCAAATGAGAAAATAGCCAGTATCTTACACGTCTTTTTAGAAAGAATTTGAATAAGCTTGAAGCCTCTCTGTAGATAAGAATTTGGCACATTGGAAAGTACAAAGAGATAATGAAACGTATAATTCAGTATCTGTAGACGCAATAGGAGCAATAAATAAATAATATCACCAGGAGAAAAATGTGCTTTTTAGATTGTGCGTTTTGCCCACAGCTTTAAGCAATATGTGTGCTACCAGAAAGCATTCTTTTTTGTAATGAGCAGTGTTTATCTCTAGCATTATAAAAGCCAGACGAGATGCACACACACAGGTAGCCATGCACAAGGGTGCAGCTCTACACATAATGATCATGAACACAGATGCAAAAAAAATCTGTTAATTACACATTAACCTTACACACGTATAAAACTTTTTTGGTCCTTGAAAAAATACTTCACGTACCATTATTCTCAGAAGATGTCTGAATTATCCTGAAGCTGCACTGACAGAAAATGTGATGAACCAAACCCCTTGACTCTTGCGTTTACTGCCTTCTGCTTTAACCTTGTAAAATGGATGTTGCATTTACAACGTTTTACTGTTTCTATTTCTTTAAAGAAAGAAAAATGTCTCTGCAGTACCGCTGTCAGAATGCTGTAGAATGCACTTAGCCTAGATGGCACAGCAGATGAACATCCTAGCATGCCTGGTGTCCCAATCCATGACACCCCGATCACAGATGGATGATGATGCTCCCTCTGGCCTTATCACCCACGTTTTTACCCATGGAGATGAGGATGCAGGGGAGGGAGAGAAGGAGAATAAGGTGATGGTGCACTTCTAGGTCTGGCTCTGATATTCTCTGGAGTCCTGCAGTGCAAATAGAGTCTTGGACACTCTCCTAATGCCCACTGAAACCAGTGGGAATTTTTCACGTATTTCGAATTCTCCATATGGCAGTAGAGGTTATAGAAGGAAAAACACAATATTTAACAGAGAAAAAGTATACTTATGCTAACCCACAAGCACCTTGATTGCCTTATCCTCTGAGAATCGTCAGACTGGTTTAAAACCAAAATCTGTTTTCGTTATGTCATATAGATATTAGATTTTGTATTATTTCTGTGGGTCTTTTGATTTTCACCATTTACAACAAGCTGAAGTTTGTGCTTGGAAAAAACAGGCAGACAAAAACTTGAAATACCTAAGTCATGCTCACACAATACATTTCAGTTGCACCAGATTATAAATTTCAAATGGAATTTAGTTTCATTGAAAAGTTCTACTTACTATCAGTACGTTAATTTTTATACAGCCAACAGAGTGGATTATAGACTCATTCCTGAATGAAAATTAGTAATTTATCTAATGTCAAATCCTAGTGATGCTCAGAACAGTCTGCAGTATTGCTTAATGTGTTACAAATCGCCAAAATACTTTCTTTCCAGAGCTTCCAGTAATCCATATGTGATTGTGGTCAGAATTTATACAGTTACTTTGGTCTAGATACATACTTAAAACTTTAAAGTCAAAATACCTCCCAACTGATCTGACATCTTTTCTAGACTTAGGACACATCTTTATAAACAGTATTTACTATATTTAATTTCTTTTTTACCTGATTTGATAACTGATGTACAGGGGTCTCAAGCTATGACAGTAGTGCCTCATTCCATCTTTGTTAAGGAATCAAATAGTCAAATAGAAGTAAATGTTAAACCCTGAAGAGATTTTTTCCTCATTTTCTTAGTTATGGATAATCTGCAACTACTGTGACCATTCATGTTCAATAATTAAAAAAAAATAAAAATGAATGATCTTCTGTTTCAGGACAGGCCTCTGAACAATTCCAAATGGAACAATGTTAAAAAGAGATCACAATCTGATTGATTAAAACTTCTCCAGTGACACAGAGCAGCTTGATTGAGCATGGTTTATGACTTCATTAATGCAACATGTGCACTATTTTAATTTCAAATGCACTATTTTAATTTAGGGAAAGCCTTTTGTAGTAAGTAGCAGCCCCTAAGTACTCACCCATAAGGCTACTTACAGCAGGCTGCCTAAATTGCACAAGGATAGTCTTCGTCTCAGTGCACAGAAATACTCCTTTTATTAGCGCAACCAATTAAAACTGAGGTAGTGTATGACAGCTGTGGAAATTGTTAATAACTAGAAGACAGCAAATGGCTGCTGTATCTCAATTCTGATCCTTGTACAGCCATACTCAGCTTGAGAGTATTTCAGTTTAAAGGTAAAGGGAGAAGAAGGAAGACTTGATTTGAACCCACTGCCTCTGGGAAAATGGGGGTGGAAGTAAGAAGATGAATAGTACGTTTCTTCCTTGGAGACTTGCCAATAGTTGTATTACAGCCAATGCTAAAACTGTCAGATAAATGAATCATTAAGAAATCAACTTCAAGACAGCAAGTTAAGTTTTTCTGCAGATGCTGAATAACCAATACGTGCCCAAAGAGAAATAGATGGCATTAGTCATAAGTGGATACAAGCTTCTTTGCACGAGGATGGAAGAAATCACAAGACAACAGCTACCAATTGGAGTAAGACGGATTGGTAAATACAGTATCTTTGGTATGAAAAGATATGCCTTCCCATAAGATCTTCCTCCTTTCGACTTTTATGAGGAGGACATATGAAGAACTTAAACAAGTCGTTGCCAGCAGACATAATTTGTCATAGACATGACTCTACTTCTGAACCACAGTTGTTTACATCACTAGGGTAACAAAAAACCCCAAGATTTGTAGCATTTGGAGCTACAATGGCTGTTTGCTTCTAGTAAAACTGGCAAACTGCCATAAGACTAAGTCTTCTTTAAGGTACCAAACTGTTCACTTTCCAAGCAGAATATAATTATCTCACAGTTACTCACTGGAATTTCTGGCATGAAGTAAACACAGAAATGCATATACAAAGTTGGATTAAATATGCATAAGTGCCTGCAGTGTGAAAAACCGTGCCTTAAAGCAATCCATCTTGCAAAGATGTTATTTTTTTTAATTTTTGTGGATATTCCTAGCCAGCACCTTGTAACAGAGGTTGATTGCAAGACCAGTAAGAACTTTAATACCTAGGGAGGAGGAAAAAACCAAACAGAATCATCCCATTAAAACTGGAGGAGATAACATTATTTCTCAAAAGTGGTGAAAAGGTTAGGTGAGCAATAATTACTTGACAGGAAAAGCCAGTTTACTTTCAACAGAAGTTGCAATTCACATACCTAACGTTGAAAGCAAAATATCTCAGCAGTAGAGTCTGTTAACAATTTTCTCCATTACTTCAGGAAGGGTAATTTACTGCTTTCTGTGCAAGATTTGGATCTGTGTTTTCACAACTATAAATGACAGTACTATTCACTAGACCATGGAAGATCATCTCCCATTACTTTGCCCTGGGATCATACTAAGAAGGGAACACAAATAAACACACTACTATACTATTAAACACATCCATTATTTATGCAGTAATTTTTAAGCAAAACAAAGTACTTTAAAGTCTTCTTTGGAAGGATGGGCAAATATAATTACAGCTAAGCAGAAAAGATTTTTCCTGTGTTTCCAAAATCTAAAGCATGGGAGAGAGCTTAATTTTTCACATTGCCTAAGGATGTGAAAAACCTTAGTGGAAGATGAAGTACTTGATGTCCCACTTTGCAGAGGGTAACCCTCATTGAGATGTGGCTGACTCTACGGAGGGGCTTTCTCAGAACTTAAGTACCATCTGAAATTTCAAAAACTTTGCAACGTGACAGGGATGTGATCTGAGATGGTCTGATGAACTGGTAATTTGCAAAACACTTTGTTCATTTAAACTCAGGTCTTTATTTTTCCCTTGACAGCTATGAAGAGAGAGGGTTGTGAATGTGCAGTTAGTTTCACACCAGTGTTAAGAAACCAGTTCATTGAGAAGTTAGAAATAACAGACTCAGTTCCATGACAGTTATGCTGAAAAACAAAATTCCAGCTTGTATCTATGGATGATACTAATCTGTTGAAAAGAATTTTATTTTGTCATCTAAAGCTGTAAAGGGATTTCCATACATATTTATTTAACTGTGTCTTGTTTGTTCTTTCCAGAAACTAGCAATTAGGACTACAAAAGTCGTAGGGCTACACCTGTCTGACTCTAGCTACTCTGGTGATAACGGGTGTTCAGCATGGAGCTGGTGGCTGCCAGGGTGGATGCAGTCTGCAGGATGCAGGTGCTCTCATCTCATTCTGCCCACGATCCCTGATGTACCAGGGAGTCTACACATTCACCGAGGAGCCTGGGACAAGTACGTCTCAAGCTAGTATTGGCTTTCACGGAGAAAGACAAAATGATCCTGACAACGGCAAGGTGTAGAAGGCACCATCTGAACGTGGTTTAGATTATGGCCCATTCTCGGCATCATTCAGTAGTTTTACTAGTAGTTTTAATCTGTCGAGATAATGAGTCCCTGTGCAAGACACGTTATCCTGGAGCACAATATTGTATTTAGCCAAAGCATCTGGGTTGCACCTGGAACGCCAGTGTTTTCCAGAATGAAGGCACCATGCAGTACAAAATACCACATGTGGTCTTTCACAGACAACCCCGATCAAGCAAATAATTGTGGTAACTTACATGTCTCTGTGTGGTAATATAGTGATTGTACTTGTGTCAAAGGAATTAGAACATGAACACTTGCCAGCCACTATTATAGTGATACCCTAAAAATCTCTCTTCCATGGAATTTTTCTTCTTTTTTGTAGCGTTCTCGGTTATACTTTATGTGCTAACTGTTGGAAAATTCCATTTCATCCAGATCATCTGCGTAATATTCCATGTTACTGTCTGCTAACAATGCAAATAGCTCACATTTATCATGGCCTTCCAATCAAATTAAACAAAATGCTGAAGTTGTGGAAATCAGTGCTTTTCCCAGAAGCATTTAGGAATGCTCATCACATATATAGTATGCATTTCTATCGCATGAGGATTTTGAAATTCTGTTGATAAGTATGGATCTGATTTATTGCTGTGTATGCTCAGATAAAAGTGTTTTAGATATGAAGGTAATAGGTGCCCTTAAAATAATCATAAGCAAACAGATTGATTAGAAAATTTGACTTCTACAAGCAAGCAAACAGTAAAGAGGTTGAGTCATTGGTCTTAATTTTAACACAAAGTTGTGCTATCCAGGAAAGGCAGGAAGAGCTTTAGTGTGTAAAAAGAATGGGGAAAAGAGCAGAATTGAAGCAGTCTCTGAAGAACTGAAATATGACTATGCCTCTGTATCTAACATATGTATCAAGACTGAGAGCCAATCTGGCTAAGAAGATGGTGTAAGGTAATGTGCTGTTGAAAATACCACAGAATGAAAAGTAGGAATCATCATCAGTCAGTCACCTAGCAATAGTCCAGACAAGAAAAAAGCAACCATGAGTACTGATAATATGCCACATACCTCATTTTATGCATCTGTTTCTCATTTTGTTTATTTGTACATCACTCATTTCTTTTTCTTGTTCTGATCCTTTTTTCTCCTTGGGTTGTTTCATATGAGACCACCTGGTCTGAGATGAGTCTTTAGCCCTTAGTACAACTTTCCTTTTCTCTTGAAATCTGATGGTAGTGATGAAAATTACTGGGTAGGTTGCCCAGAGATGTGGATGCCCCATCCCTGGAAGTGTTCAAGGCCAGGCTGGATGTGGCTTTGAGCAACCTGATCTAGTGGAAGGTGTCCCTGCCCATGGCAGGGGGGTTGGAACTAGATGGTCTTTAAGGTCCCTTCCAACCCTAACCATTCTATGATTCTAAAATGAAGGAAAACACTGAAATGTAAAAATAATTATACGTGTATTTTGTTCCTCTTTACAGAAAGTCAGTAACTGCCAGATAACAATGGAAGGGCATGTTCCAAATCAACTGGAGACAGACGGACTTCAATAGGCCTGGGTTGGGCTCTAGACATCCACAGTTTAAAATACAACTTTTTCTTATATTTCATGTGACAAATCTTGCAAGTCATCTCATCTTAGATTTTGAAATGACAATGTTTTGCAAGACACCTTCCTACCTAAGAAATCTGCAAGAATAGGTAGAAACGCTGCTTTGGCCTACCCGAGAGCTAGCAAAATTACGAGATGCCAGGATTTTGCAGAAAGGTATTTCTAGGTTCTTTTTTCATCTGCATCCTGAATAAAGACTGTATGTTTTGCCTTAATCTTTGTAATAAATATCAGACTTTTAAATAAAGCATACCAGTATATTGTTACAATGTCAGAGTTGAAGAACTCTGGAGGGACTAATAAATGAGACATGGCCCTCATTCAAGATTACTTGTATTGCTGCGAAATAGATTATTACAATAGGTCCCTCTCTGTATTTTTAAGCAGTGGCTTACACCAGTGAACAGTGAAAAAAGGCGGAGTGTGTCACATTCACTGTTTCCAGCAGCCTAAGGTACCTATGTACTACAAGTTACTTAGCCCTGAAGCTCTTTTTTGGGTCGTGGTCCCAAGATTATTCATGACACATGACCATTAGTTCATTCCCAGGCTCTACATTGATATAAAGCAACAGTTCCTACCAAAACAAAGCCTGGAAAACAGTAACTCAGGTCCAGCTGCTGTGGCCCTACACATCCTCCCATGTGTTGCCAGAGGGCCGTGTGTCCCTGCAGTCCTGCATGCTCCCATGCCAGGCCCCCCGTGTGCAGCACCCGCCATGTGGACACACATCAGATTCACAGCATAAGTACCAGCTGCTGTGGAAGGTAGCACAGGTCTTGCATTGTCTGGCACATTTTGGAAAAAAAAAAAAACCCCACACACAAATAAAGAGAACTATGTCGTAGGGTAACAGTTGTAGTCCTCGAGGACCACAGAGGACACACCACCAAGCTCCCAGTCTGCACTGCCTGACTAAGGATCTGCTCCTGGAGAGAGTATGCAGATATACATGGTCTTTAGGATGTGGCTTCAAAAGACTGGCCACAGTATGCCCGAGTGGCCTCTGTAAAAATACTATCAACAGCTCTGTTACCCATTGTTTACATAATGAAACAGTGTATTGTACAGCTCTGAGCATCTTAAAGCTAACATATTAAATGATATGAGAATAATGATAATGATACTACTACAGAAAAGTATCTTGGGTTTTCTTCACTTTATTTCTGGACATGATATACACACTAGGCTGAAGAACCCCAAGTGGCCTTAAGCCTTGGCCTTCAAAGAGTGTTTTGCTGTTTTGGCAGGCTGTTCTCTCTTTACTATGACTGGAATAATGTACCTTCAGGATCCAGGCCACTGAATCACTTGCCTCAAAAAGTGTGATTTTATTTAAGTATCTCACTGAGGCAGCTGAATATATGCTTGTTCCTGTTCGCAGAACTCTGTATTAAGCAAATAATAATATTAGGAAACTTTAGTGGCATAAATTGTTTGCTAGTCTTTTATCCTCCAAGGTGACCATACACGTAACATTCATAATATCATGATTTTAGGCTCCAGTTGTATACTATTACGTAGCAGATGGTGTAGAGTTCACTGTGAGTGTGGTGGGAGTTTCCTGATGTCTTACAGCTACCTCTTGTAGTCTATTATTCATGGAATTATAGGACAGTCCAGGTTGGAAGGGACCTCGAAAGATATTCTGGTCCAACCTTTCATGGAAAGGGGAGGCTAGATGAGATTATCGAGCACCCTGTCTGTTCACCACACTATTCATTATTCACCTCAATGCCCAATAATCCAGGATAAATCCCAACAACCAGCATATTCTAAGAAATACTTCCATGTCTCAGTTGCATCCCATATTTTGAAACACAGGTTTCTGTTTCGTTGCTGTCGTTGTTTTGTTTAATTTTTAGTCAAAGTTTATGGGGCTGCCCTTGCATGGTTCAACCTGATTATCACAGGTGATGAACTGCTGCAGTTCAAAGCTGAGAGTTCTTGGCTGACCTAAGTATTTAGCCACTTCCATTAAATTTATACACCTAGAATCTGAGGTAACTTTGAAAACTTAAGCCTTATCCTCAAAATGATTTTTTATGAAATATGTTAGCATCAAATTCAATAGGGTACATCAACACCCCTTTTAAAGCATAAATTATTAAAAGCTTCAGGTGAGTCAGGGTAATTCATGCTTTTAACTGCAGCACAGTCCACTTTTCAAAATATGTTGAACATATTTCAATTGGGCTCACTATGGCAATGCCTGAGGCTTCAATAAAAATTCAAGACTACAAGACATAAGTGACACTGATGAATTCACTGGGTGACAGGCTGAAATGAAGAACAGAGGTGAAATTTCAAAATGTGAAAGGCTTCCAAATTTGTGTCTGTGTCTATTAATAAATCCACAGATAAAAATAACAAATGGTATTTCCAGGAATGATGCAAAAAGAGATCATCTCTTATCTCCAAGGGTAAAGCAGAATATTCATAAAACCATAAAAGAAATTAATTATAACCATCAGCTCCATTGAATTCATTAAATGGTCAAGAACAGGAAATTTCCACATTATCCCTGCCAGATTCTGTCCTGTCTATAGGACCTGATTTTTAATTTTGTAACAGGATGTCCATGAAAGTAAATTGTTGACACTGAATATGGTTGCTAATCCTACTCTCCTCAACTTTCCTCAGTCTTACACATATAATCCTTTGACAAATTAGGTATTTGGGGCCTGGAAGCCAAAGTGCCATGAGATGTATGTCTGGATGCCATAAATATGTTTCACTAATGGAAATACATATATATAAATTGACTTGGATAGGAAAAATGGGAAGTTGTGACATTTAGCAACCATATGCGGACTATAGTATCAAGGAGGAAAGCAAAATATCTTTCTAGATCTTCCTTGTTTTCATGCTATGCCAGAACAGTGATAGAAGTGTCTTTTGCTTAATTAAATATTTATGGTTATAGAAGTATATATTTTAGCTGTCTGCTTAAATGATGAACAGAGTAACATTAAAAAAATTACAATGCCCTGAACAATGCTCCTGTGATGGCAATTGCACCTAATACATTACCTCACAACAAGCACTGCACTTGTGTAAGAGAATTTTATATCCATTTGACGACAAAGTGAGTGTATACAAAGCAACAAATAAAGAATCACACTTTTGCTACTCTGTGAAAAATGTTTAGTGGGAAAGTCCCCTCAGAGGAGATTAATTTTAGACATTTAAGTTCTCAATTATTCACAGATTCTCAGCCAACCATTAAAGTTCACTAGAGTGCTGAATGCTGCATGTTCTACATTGAGTCACAAACTTGCCACTTGTAAATGTTTACCTTTATTAATATTTCTAAGATGCATTTAGAGTTTCTGCTATGAAAAAAAAAAAAGAAAAATATTTAATGGTCAGCACTGATTTATCAGAAGCACTGAGGTCTAAATTCATTAGGTTTGGATCAGATAATAAGGAAGAAAACATCAAGTAACAGTAATTCAAACAGCTGTTAAAGCGAGTATCTTTTTCTGGTCATCCCAACGGTCTATCCCTTAATCTCCTTCTGTCCAGGTAAGAAAAAACTGTTAGACAAGTGCCGAAATTTAAGCACTGTCCTAAAGTAAGGTGTTCTCTTGAACCGGGGCTCAAAACTTAAAATTTCTTGTTCTAATCCAGCAGTGCCTAACCCTGAACCATGGCTGACATAAAAATGGTTCACTTCGGAGTAAGATCTTCATGCCTTTAAAGAAAGCAGCAGCAGCTGCCCAATTTTCCAGGCATTACTACTATTGTTTTTCATGATGCATTTAGGACAGACAGGAAACACGTTTTCCAAGTTTGCCAAAAGAGTTGTTTTCAGGAGTTAGATCCATTTTTAAGCCCTTTTAGACATTGTCAGACATAGTCAAGTCTAAACTCTCTCCTCTCCTCTCCTCTCTCCCCTTTTCTTCTCTCCTCTCCTCTCCTAAATTTAAAATGCTTTGACCATGATGAATTCTAGCGACTGTGATACTTAATAACCTGCAGATGAGAGTAACGACTTGCAAGTCTTAGCACTGCTTCAGAGTAATGCCAGCTGAAGGACAAAAGTCACACAGGGAGTATGCTTTTTCCCTAATCATTACAAACATTTTATCTTATCACAGCTTGCCTAAGTAAAAATCTTTTTAAAACTGTACCTATTATCCATGTCTGTTCATCAAAAGTATACTGACGAAGTAAAAAAAATCATCATCTTTCTTCTACCAAGTCTACTTTTTAAAATAATTCATTCAAACAAATGTCTTCCTAATGGCTTAATCTCAGAATGTATCAGATTGTTGAAAGTAACCTTGGGACTATCACATAAATAAAAGCTAAATTGTAAGATTACTTGAAAATCACATTATTGTCTAAATCATCTTTCATGTTTTTAACAATGCATTTTTGCTTTTCTAGAAATGTAAAAAAAGTGTAATAGTATTACAAGAGAAAGCCAAAATTACAAGATCCTAATGCAAAGAATATTTAATTCACTGAAAAGATGTAAAAAAATGGGGGATAAATTTCCTAATAAGGGTGTATTTTTGGTTTAAATTTTGCACAATAAAACATTCTTTGAAACCACTTGATTGTACCCTCACCCTTACTGCTGCTTCAGTTTCATTTTCCTTTTAATCTGAATAGTATCTGCTTAGTTTACTGCTTATAAAACTGCAGCTTTATTTTAGCCAGTACTACAGCTGAGCATGTAACATCTATCAAAACACCATGAAGCAGGAAAATGGAGAGGAAGAGAGCCTTTCTACTGAACTTTTAATCACGAGAGGATGTTCAAGATTTCTTTAAACAATAGTGCTAAATAAAGGCTGCAAAAGATTTTCTGCTTATGTCACACCGGCATAATTTGAATATATAACATAAGTTATGTATTCCTTAAAATATTTGTAATAATCATCCATTTCAAAATTTCTCTGTGTGGCCAACATTTGGTTACACATCATTCCTTAAGTGAAATTTTCCTGAGTACTTTAAAACAAGCTTTATATATGATTTTATGGAATATATCTTCTCTTACTGTCTAGAATAAACAATATCCACAGCTTCCTTACTGTAATGGTTTTATGTGATATACTCTGTTGCTACATTACTGTGAGGTTCTTATCCTTCATTATCAGTATCAACTTAACAGTTTTCTTTAAAAGTAATCTACTGCTTTAGGTTTTAAATGAAAGGGGTAAAAGTCCAAAAATATGCAGAGAAAGCACAGTACCCTTCCATTCAGGTGTGCATGGAAATGCATGGAGTAGACACCATTTATGGAGCAACAGTTTAATGTTTAATTGTTGGAGTGGAAAAAAAAATCTCATTTTAACACTGTTTGCAACTGGGCAAAAGTGGTACTTCAAATTCATTGAAAATGCATACCTTTTAGACTGCATTTAAATTACTGTCTGTAAATTATCATTGCAAAAGGTAAGTTGTCATTGTTAAGCAAATGAAAAATGACAGTTCACGTGTCACAAGAAAAGGCATGCCTATTTGTTCAAGAGTGGAGGTAAAAGAACAGTAATAACAAGATGAGCTTCCCTAGCTATTGCCAGTATTCTGCATTACGCTTTTATGTGATAACTTTTATATAGGAGATCTTTTGAGGTTATTAAACCACCCAGGTAGTAGGTATTGCTCCCATTCTTTTATAAGTGCTGTGACTTGCAGAGGGTATGGAGAAATTTTTGTATCAATAGCTGCTTGGCTCCTTCTCTGGAGCAAATCATTCTTCTTCGCAGGCTCAATTATTCCCCACAAATTTCTCTGCTTTAGTTCCCAAGGTGCCTTTTAGTAAGACAGTAAGATATGCCTTTATGGTTTCGTACTGTGCAGTGAAGACGTGCCATTACGATCAAATGCATAAGCATGAATTTTGTCATATCCAACGTTATCCACATAACATGTAGGTACCTGATCTATCACAATGATGTAGATAAATTCACAGTGAGGCATCTCCAAAGGACAATTCATCTTACACACTGTGAATACCTACCTAGGGATGAGAGGAATCACACTGAAGACATTCATTTATCTCCACTGAAGGAGCCCATCTCACTAGCATGTATTAGGCAGCTAATTTTTAGGTGGCTAATGTTGGGTGAGATGAATACCATCCCAGGTGATGAAGTAGCACAGCAGGTCAGTGCCCGAGTCTTCTGCATTATGCAACAGCTGTAACTCCTGCTGGTATTACTGTTTCTAATCAACAAAGAACAGTTATAATGAACCACCAGTCCCTCTCTAATGTATCTAAGTAGGAAATCTAGCATTAGCCGTAACATCAACCACAGCCTTTCTTTTACTTAAGAATTTTTTCTTTGCCCTTCCTGAGCAGAAACAGAAAAACAGCATATGGAGGCTTTTGTCTTTACATCATTTGTCTCCCTCCCTCGGCTTCAGAGTATCTATCTTTCTGTGCTAGAGTGACGAATTATTCAGAATGTAACGCAACATATGAGAATAGTTGGTTCTTTTTGATGGAAGACCATATAGTTTCCGTAGTTGTACACTTTGTAAGTCTTTGATCTATTATTTCTCCCAGCCTGCATGCTCGAGAAGTACAGTAAAGGTACTGCATTTTGCTTTTTTCCAGGTTGGCAGTCAGATCTGCTGCAGGTTACTTCATGAGAGTCACTTTTGGCAAATATTACTATTCTGTACAAGAGCAGAGTGAGATAGAGCTGAAAACAGCCTGATGACAATCATTTGATATATTGTGCCAGGAAGTCCTTTGTTTTACTGTCAATCATGTCCCATCTTTGTGTGTGTGCGTGTTTTTGTTGGTTTGGGGACTTTTTTAGCAGTACGCTGAAATGTCTTAAACCCTATGGAGGAGCACCGTGAATTTAGACGTGTGTCTTTGGAATAGAGACTATCTGACTGTTTCATGGTTTTGACAGCAATGTCCTCATCTGTGACTCAGGCTTCTGAATACTCTACCGGTACAAATAAGACATGACAGTAGGAGCTGTTGGGATGATGCACAAGGAGTACCACCTTAGGTGGAACTGTGAAAGATGAATTTTTCTATGTGACATGGTTCCTGAGCGTGCTGATCTTGCCTCAGAAATTTGCCTTGAATCTGCAGGAAACCAAGTCATGTTATCTTAGATGTGCTGGGATGACAGAAGGCAAGTCTAAAAATTCCTTCCATTCAATGACAGCTCAACCAGTTACTTACATTCCCCGACTGGGAGGGTTGTCCAGCCCTTCAGCTGTACTACTGCTCTAACAACATGTTTCGCAAGCATGATATATGGGGCAGCTATTTACACCTTTATTCCTGAATCTTTTGTCTAGATATTCTGGAAGATATATATAGAGTTATTTTGCACTTTCACCCTTCTTCAGTTTTGCAGTCTAACACCCAGTTTTGGATATTTGCTGGCATTGCTATCTTTACTGGTGTGTTCTAAGCTTCACGGAGAATTCTGACCGAAAGAAATCAGTATGAAGAGGTGAGGGAAAAAACTGAGGAAACTATTTTGGTTACCTGGAGACAGATAACTGATCTCTGCACAGTATATCCTACAAATTCATCATAGCTGCTCTGAAAAAAATTAAGTCTCCTTTTAAGTCTCAAGGCTTTAAAATTATCTTTTCATTGCTAACCATATGACTAACCACACTTAATTCTAAACCTTAGAAAATACCATTTAAAGCAGGAATTAAATGCACAGTGTACTAGTAAGATTGTTAAAGTATTTTGTATTACAGGAAGATTAAAGGAGGTTAATACAAAATCTGTTCTTCGAGAAAAAAAAAACCATCAGATTTGGTATTTGCAGTGTTCTGAAGAGTTCTGAATGTTGCAAAGGCAGCTGTAAAAATGCAGTGCTAAGAAAACAACTTGATTCAGTGACTCAAAATGACTTTTTCATGTGTAACAGAATCCTAAACAAATCAGTGATCCTATCCCATTAACTACAACATTGTCAGAAATACAGTGCCTCTTTTGTTGCATAATTATAAATTACACCTTTCCTAATGTCACCTTTCTAGATCGTTTTCTTGGCATCTTTGTTTTGATTTAAAAAGCAGTTTTCTATTAATAAATCTTTTATCTTTGTTCTCAGGTCGGTGAAGAAATAGTTCTATTCCATGTTATTTTGCTTCAATACCTTTATATATCTTCTGTTTTTCTTCTAAAGAACCACAGAAGCAAAAGCAATCATTCTGGTTTTAAGTTTAAACTTCAAATAGGAAAAAATGGTACAAGAATGTGGCTTTGCAGGGAAGATGTAGAAATATCAAGAAAATTTCAGGGAAATTAATGTAGTATTATACAATACTAAAACAGAGGAATAAAATAAGATAGGATAATATTTAATTTTTACTCCATTGTTCTGAAGGAGCTAGATGACAGAGAAAAAAAAGAGTTAATCCTAAGATTGTTAGATTTTCCAGAAACTGAGATTTTGTGTCAGTATAAAACTGCCATATTTAACCCTGAAAAAGGATCACATTTTTGAATGTTTGAGTGTGGGGAAACAGTAAAAAGGGTATTTATCCACTGGACACCCCAAACCGCCTTTTAGGGAGGGGATGACCTTGGTGGAAGGATGGTACCTGATGACAGGCACTGGATCCCCTCCTATAGCATACTTAATTTTCTCTTTTTTTTCCTATCTGTCTTGCACTCACACAAGAAAAACACACTTTCATGATGTTCACTTGTGCATGGAAGTGACATTAGCATCCAATCCAGATTTGCTTCTTAAATTCTCAGTGTAAATATCAACTATCACAAAGGTTTAGAAGAACAGAAAGCAGGTGAGAAAGACATTAGGTTTTCTTTAATAGGCCAGTTCCCTTTTGTTTATGAATTTTATGAGAGTAATCCCAATGGGTTTCCTGGTGGGCTGCCCAGCAGAGGCTGCCAGAGGGCACACCAGGTATCTACTCTTTTTCCCTCCGGCTTTCATCTTCCACAACGCGCTATCTCCTCTTTGTTGGTGATTGCCCCTGCATCCTCAAGTTTCCAGTGCTGAAGGAGTGAAGAATTAAATTCTTTCAGAGAATTATTCTGGCTGCTCTGATGTAAGGCAGTTTAATCGTTATTCATTCCCATATCAAAGCTGGCAGCCACCAACGGGTAGCGTTTTCTAGAATCCTGCCTGTATTTCAGACTAGTCAATAGAGCCTGAAGGCAAAATTGAACCATCGAGTAAATTAAACACAAAAGGAAACTGAGTGGACACAGGAACAGCACTTGGCGTTTGCATAGTTCTTTGTTGGTTTGGCCTTGCATGTTAAACACAGATGTGAGTTCTCGCTGGGAGTGCAACTGTCTAAATACAAGAAGACATCTGAAAATGGTGGCTGGCCCAGCCTGAATTCTGTAGAGAGATTGTTGCACCATTTTCAGTAGTCATTAAAGCTATTGAATATTTTTACAATTATTTGTAACAGGAAAATTGTGCTCAGAATATATTATTCAGCTGGGCAATGTTTCTTTAGTTGCGCTTTTTCTTTAAAAGAGTACTGAAGCACAGTAACATAAATAGCAGAAAATGAAGTGAATAACATTTCAAGATCATATTGATTTCTAGACAAAGCTAAAGGAATGCTTATAGGTTTTTTTTCAGATATCCCAATAAGGAGAAAAATACAATTAATGTCTTAAGAATAATGTAATTCAAAAATTATCTGTGCAGAGAAGGGGGAACAGAAGGGAAAAAAAAAGCTTTTACTCCCAAACACATTGTACTAAATTCATTAATTCTCTTCTCTCCAAGAATTAACTGTGCACTCCACTCACAAAATAGACAACTTTATTTCATAAACAGAAGCAAAATGCTGAAGGATCTTGCTAGGTATTCACAGGTGCAAGATTTACCTTCTATCTCGTAGGAAAAGCTAGAAAAACCAGAATCGGACACCTAACTGGGCACCCTTACCTCATCCTCACTGTAGGGTGAAACAGAGCTACAAAGTAGGGGAGGTTCAGGGCAACTTGCATGGCTTCTGTAAGTCATCCTAGAAATCACTTAGTCATGATTAGCGCTTTTGGTAATTTCTAAATAGACTCAATCACAGGATATTACCAAGGGCTGGGTGACCTGGGTCTCATACTGTTCTGGTTCTGTGTCATATGATGACATAGACTGTAGCAGAAACGTTACAGAGGAATTCTGCCTGCTGCAGTCGCGTGGTGTTCACAATGACTGACTGGGATGGTTCATCTCTTCAGTGGTTGTTGGGTCAACAGTTCAGTTCCACCGACCCATGGGGCAGCCTCCTGTGACCTATGCAGACCTGAATAATTATTGTTTCCTAGGCCATAAAACAAGACAAATGGTGAAGCTGTGGGGAGAGATGGAGATAAAGATTATCTAGTTTACAGTTTTATCCATTCATGTTAACTTTAGTGTTAGGAAAATCAAAAGCACTATTTTGGATCCTGTGTCCAATACCAGTTGTGCACAATGTTTTTTAAGTAGGGTTGTTCGGGATTTTTTTTTCCATCAGATATTCTGCTACCAAATTAATCCCAATTGTAGTGCAGATAACCAGTGTTAGAGTTCACTTATTGTTTTCAGCATTGCTTTGAAATAAGGAAATACCTCATTTTGTAATGTCAGTAATATGTTATCCTCTACCATAGACAGATCGTAATGGTCTATGGTACATGTCCTGTTAGTTATTAATGATATTCAAAACTACAATGAAGTTGAAGAGCCAATCAAGAAGGGAGTCCTAATATGCCAGCAAGTTTACAAAATATGAAGAGTACACAGATTCTGACTGCAAGGTAAAAAACTCAACAGAGCCTGTAGCACACAGGCTGAGTGAACTGCAGGATGAAAAGTGTGCTGGTTTTGGGCAGGAAAGAGCTGCTTTTCTTCACTAAGCTGGCTGGCCCAGGGTAGCAGAGAGAGTTGTTTCATGCCCTGGTACTCGGGCTCGGTGCACATGCACGGTTTGGAGGCTGGAGGTGGCTTGAGGGGATCGTTAAGACTTGGGCTAGCTTGATACCTGGGTTGTCAGCTCTGCGGTTGTTAGCAGTGGGGGCCGTTGGATTTGTTAGTGGGTTGGAGGGTTGGCTGGCTTTTGTCCTGGTCCTGTTGTCACCCTGGGGCTCTGGCTCTGGGGGCTCCTGGGCTAGGACTCTCACTACTCAAAACCTGGCTGGGTGTTGCTTGGCGGGTGCTAAACAATTGTATCATATATTCTATTTTCTATTATTTTAATTACTTAGTAGTAACAGTACTGTTAGTAGTAACAGTATTATTATAAGTTTCATTTATATTCAATTATTAAATAGTTCTTAACTTTATGAGCTTCTTTGTCTTTTCTTCCTACTCTCCTCCACTGGGGGGGACGGTGTGTGAGCGAGCGGCTGAGTGGTACTTACGTTTGCCCAGGTTAAACCACACCACCAAGTTTGCTTCTGTATGCAAATGGTTGCGGTGAAAGGATAATGAAAAGACATTGGTGAGTTAGGAAGGATGTGGCAGATTTGAGATTCTGGATGCATGACCATCTTCTTTTTATATTGAGAGAAGTTTGATGGTTTGTACATGTCAAAAATATATTACTGAAGAATTGTTCATTATTGTTAGGAGTGTTGATATTCTTAGGTTCCACACTGTAGGACAATATAATTAATATGAATCCCTGGGAAGTCTGAGAAGCCTGAGAAAATTTTAAAAAAATCCACAACCCTGTACATTGTCTCTTATACTTGTTTAAGAAGCAAGTCAAACAAACTAACTAAAGACTTGAGCTGAGATCACATTGACATATATGAAACAGACTGGAACAAAGAATTTGGGAATTTGTGTCTGAAAATGCCAGGACTCTATGCAGTTGAAGGATAATACCTAATAAAGGGAAAATGTATAGATTTTTTTTTTTTAATTTTACATGTTTTATCTTCAAAAATTTTACCCAATAAAAATGATATTATAAAATTGGATGAATAATGGAATTATTTTGTCACATTTGAAATGGCCTCAAGTTGCATCAGGGGTGGTTTAGATTAGATATTAGGAAAAATGTCTTCACTGAAAGAGCGGCCAGACATGGAGGAAGGTGCCCAGGGAAGCGGTGGAGTCACCATCCCTGGAGGTGTTCAAGGGGCATGTAGACATGGCACTTCAGGACATGGTCTAGTGGGTACGGTAGTGTTGGGTTGGTAGTTGGACTAGATGATCTTATAGGACTTTTCCAACCTGTGAACACAGACATGTTGTTGGCCAAGGTCCCACTTGCTTGGCTATGCAAAACCTTGTGCTTCTGGTTTTAAGGGACAGGTATGCAGCTCTACCTTCCTCACCATCTGTAGTACTGTCCCACAGAAAAGTTAACAGTGTTGAAGTGGTGTTAAGCCCAGAATGGTGATCAGGTGATTGAAAAAGGAAAAAAGAAGTGCAAGGTACAGGAGGGAAACTGAGCAGGGATGAATTACAGTAGCAAAGGAACTGTTACTTCCTTTGGCAGCAAGCAGCCAAACATGGCAGAGGAAGACAACAGCAAAAACTAGTATTTATTTACAATTACTTTTGCTTTCCTTTGACATAATTTGACTGGTGGGATGCCATACAGGCTTTGTTCTGCAGTTTTTCTCAATACTCTGCAGGCGACATGGGGAGATGCACCTCTTGCCAGTGATGCTCCAAGCATGTTAGCCACAACACACCATAACTCTTGATAACTCCATTAGATACAGTACAGGTGAATGACTTGCTATCTATCACAGACTATTAACAAACCATACTATTTACTAGCTCCCCTCAAAGCTTTCTGAGTAAATGATATCCCTTCCTGGTCTAGAAAGGATTCTATTTCCAGCAAAATATGCCAATAAAGAGTAATTTTAAAAGATGGAAGGAACAACAATACCAACATCAGCAACTCCTGATATTTAAGTGCAAAAATGTGAGAGTAAAATATCTGTGTTTCTACAGTTCTATTTCTCACATTGCTACTTTACCTCAAATTGAAATGTACTATTCAGCCTTCTTTAACCCACAAGGCTCTCTCTGAAACCTACTCCTTCATTCCATGAGCTGACGAAGAGGGAGGAGGAAAGGCCAAGAGAATGAAACCACCAAAACTGTAACTGGCAGAAATAGCATTTAACAAAAGCAAAAGTCAAACTGAACTGTTGAGCTTCTATAAAAATACAAGTCAAACCTTTCTGAGCTTACATTTACATAATTACGCATAACTGGAAGATTTGCTTGCACATTTTAGTGTTTTCCATTGCTTTGTAAAATGGCTGAAATATTTTGATTTGGGTATTATGTATCTCCAAAGCACCAGACACACACTGCCAATGACAGAAAAACAAGGAGAAAAAACACTGTTGGTTTTTATTTTTCTTCACCTGCTTTCTCATTAAAGTTCCTCAAACTCTTGTATATAGAAGCTCAAAAACTTTGAAGGATTATCTAATGCAAAATCTTAAAACTTTTTTTTTTTAATGTGAAACAGTAGCTAAATCTGCCAAATTTCATATAAATTTGTCTCCATTTATCTCAGCTTTTTCCTCATTACTACCTTCTTCCCTAGCTATGAACAAATCCTATTGATTTAAGCCTGGTGTTCAACTGTTATTTCTCAAATTACTTCTTTCTCCTATCCTGATCCAGGTTTTCACGTTCCATAACATTTTTAAAGCACTGAACAGATACAAAGGCCAGTGTAAGATCAAAGGAGATTTTTGATGATGCGTAATTAGCATTACATTAAAATAAACTATTTGAGGAATAAATTGTTACAGTTTGTATCATGCTGAAACACCATAATGAAAGTCTTTAAAATTAAATTCTGCTATTTTTTCCTAAATTCTATTAAAACTGGCAGGAGGTAGAAGTCTGGCAGTTTTATTTTTCCATTATCTTCCATGGCGGCAAGCCATCTGCAAAGGAAATTAAACAGATTCAGCCAGGGCAGAGCAGACTGCTACAGGATATCAACCCATGAAGACATAATACAGAACAAAAGCAGCAGATATTAAATAATTTATCAGTGCTATCACATGAAAGCATTGCTATCAACGGCTTGGTGTCCATGTAGAGACCAGTAACGAGTGATGTTCCTCAGGGGTCAGTATTGGGATGACGTGGTTTAACCTCAGCTAGCAATAAAATACCACAAAGCTACTTTCACACCTCCCCTCCTCCTCCAGTGTAGGACGAGAATTGTAGGAAAAGACAAGGAAGCTT
>NW_010254576.1:0-22500 GCF_000690775.1 Eurypyga helias
TTCTATGATTCTATGATTCTAGGTGCTCATATTTCTGCATCTGGTTGTACACCCCAAAAGCTTGCTCTCTCTCCAGTGACTAGCTCACATCAGCTGAGTTGTAACTTCCTTATCTCATATACAGAAGTCATATGAATATTGCATTGTGAAAAGCACAACTATTTCTGCCCCAAAAGACAGCAGGAAGCAACATTAATTTTATTTCATCTTTTATCAATTTCCTTAAGAGTTAAGGGACTCAGTCAAGCTGTTGAACAGCTTGACCAAAGACCTAGGTTCTGTTTTATGCTCTGCCTCCTCTGTTGTAGCTCTCTGCATTTTTCTTGTGTTAGTTATCAAGCTATAGCAAAACTACTAGTGAAAGGTATTCTAAATGTCTTTTGAAGGTGCTCTACTTTGCACAGTCTAATTAAATGCTTGCAGGGTAAAAAGGAAAAAAAAAAAAAAAAGTACATAAAGCAGCCACTAGGGAGAGAAGTAAGAACTGAAATTTAGTGTCATTGAGCATTTTGCATAATAACTTTAAACAATAAATACAGTAGGGAAACTCCTATCTTAGAATACTCACTATCCTGGAACTCAGTAATATTTGCTTAGAAAGTGGAAGTTTCAAATCCCAGCAGGTGCTGAAACAAGTGTTGTAACCCTTATGTTACTGCATGAGAATGTAGGAGTATAAGTAGGAGATATAATTCTTGAGAGCTCTAGAGGACAAGGTTATGACAAGTGAATAGCTTCTGAAAGTAGCTGAAATTGTGGTACATGCCTATGCAGAGCCTAAAATTAGGCAACTGAACACTGAGACTGAAAATGTGCTCTTCCATTCACACTCCATTTCTGGCTAACCTAAACATGCCCCTGATATGTATGCTGGTTTCTTCAGATTTCTTTCTGAAATACCTAAATCTGTACTGTAAATAGAAAGTAGTTACTCAATTTTGGGCTGTCAACAATGGTAAAACAGCTCTATTGTAGTGTAGAAGACAACTAAAGTACCAGAGGACTGCTTCTTCCTTTGTATCATGTGACTTAAATAATGCTGGTAATTTGTATAGCACACAGTCAAAGGTCTTTAAAGAAACAGTTACTAATGTCACCTTCTAAAGGTATTTGAGTTGTATTTAGTTAGTTGTTCTTTCTGTTCCTTTCTCCAGAAAATGTCAACCACTTGTCTACTGCAAAGCTGCATTTAAATTTGTTAATTGAAGACTATGTTTCTTTTTTGTTTGTTTTTCAAAGAAAAATAGCAAAACAAACAAACAACAACAACAACAAAACGTAATGTGGATTGTAATATACACTTCCTTTCTGGGTTCTAAGCAAAACTGCCAAACACCTCTTCATGTAAAGAAGGAAGTGCTTGTGTAACAGCCTGGTGCAGAAAGCTCTCATGCCCTTTCTGGGGAATCAGCACATTTGGGTGCCCCTCTGAAATGCCTGTACACTAATGCACACAAGCTGGAAAATAAACAGGAGGAACCGGAAGTCTGTGTGCAGTTACAGGATTATGACCTCATTGGAATTATGAAGATATGGTGTGGTAGCTCAAACAACTGGAGTGCTGCAATGGAGAAACAAAGGCCCATTGGGAAGGACAGGTTAGGAATGCAAGAGAAGGGAGTTGTCTGCAGGTGACAGACCAGCTGGAATTCATGGAGCTCTGCCTTGTGACAGATGATGAGCCAGCTGACAGCTGGTGAGTTGGAAATCGATAGGGAGATCAACATGGGTCATTCTTAATAGGGAAGGAATAGTTGAGGCCTTCTATAGACAACAGGTAGAAGCCTCATATTCCCAGATTATGGTTCTCACAGAGGGCTTTCATCACCCTGATTATTTGCTGAAAAGACAACATAGCAAAGCAAAAACAAACTAGGAGGTTTCTGGAGTGCATTGACAACAGCTTCCTGACACAGGTGATCCAGGGGTCAATAAGAAGAGGTGCTCTGCTGGAGCTGATACTTGCAAACAAGGAAGAACTAGTTAGGGATGTGGAAGTCAGAGGCACCCTTAAGCTGCAGTAACCATGGAATGGTGGAGCTCAGGATCCTAAGGGGCTAGAGAGAGCAAAAAGCAGGATCACCATACTGGGCTTCAGGAAAACAGACTTTGGCCTCTTGCCTTTTTTCAAGAGAGGCAGATGTAAAGTCCTGCACCTAAGGAGGAATAACTTCATGCAACAGTACCTGTTGGGGCCAACTGGCTGGAACGCAGCTTTGTAGAAAAAGACCTGAGAGTCCTGGTGGGAAAAAAGTTGACTGTAAACCAGCAATGTGCCCTCACAACAAAGGCGGCCAACATCCTGGGTTGCATTAGGAGGAATGTTCCCAGCAAACCAAGAGAGGTGTTCTTTCCCCTCTGCTCAGCACTGCTGATGCTGCACCTGGAGTGCTGTGTCCAGCTCTGGGCTCCTCAGTACCAGAGAGAAATTGAGCTCCTGGAGAGTCCAGTGAGTGTTAACAAAGGTGATTAAGGGATGGGAGCACCTTTCATATGAGGACAGGCTGAGAGAGTTGGGACTGTTTAGCATGGAGAGAGGAGGCTTGGAGGAAGAACCCCATCGATGCCTATAAATACCTCAACTGCAGGTGTAAAGAAGACAGACAGGCTCTTTTCAGTGGTGCCCAGTAACAGCATGAGAAGCAAAGGGCAAAAACTGCAACATAGGAGGTTCTGTCTGAACATCAAGAAACACATTTGCAGTGTGAAGGTGACAAAGCAAGGGTACAGGTTGCCTAGTGAGTTTATGGAGCTTCCATCCTTGGATATGTTCCTGGTCAACTGGCTCTAGATGCCTCTGCTTGATCAGGGTATTGGAACAAGATGACTTCCAGAGTTTCTTTCTTACCTCAACCATTCTTTGATCCTGTGAGAGAGGTTCTTGAAAGAATCCTATAGGACACGATCCTGGAGAGAAGAGGGGCCAATAAGAGCTTATTGATATTCAAGGGTTACATACCCCAAGCTATTCAAGGGTTACTTACTCCAAGCTCAATAATCCCAGCAAGCAGGAAGACAAGTGAAAGTGACAGGAAGTTTGCATGGGTGAGCAAGGAACTCCTGACTGAACTCAGAGATTAAAAGTATGTTTATAAGACATAGAAGATGGAGAAGGTTACCCAAGAAGAATATAGAGATACTGTCTGATTGTTCAGGGATGGAGTTAGGAAAACTGGTCCAAAACCCACCTGGTATGAATCTGGCAAGGGTTGTGAAGGGCAACAAGAAAGGATTCTGCAAGTACATAAATAGCAAAAGGAAGACTAGGAAAAAATGTGTCCACTGATGAATGGGGCAGGGGCTCTGTGACAAAAGACACAGAAAAGGCTTAGCTGCTTCCTCTTACAGATGAGACAGACCTTCAGGAATCTCAAGTCCTTGAGATGAGAGGGAATGTCTGGAGCAAGGTGAACTTTCACTCAGTGGAGGAAGATCAATTTGGGAACATGTAAAAAAACTGCAGATACACAAGTCCATGGGGCCTGATGTTATGCACCCACAAATTATAATGAAGCTGGCTGGTGTTATGGCAGAACCACTTTCAATTACCTTTGAAAGGTCATGGGGACTCGGAAACGTTCCTATAAGACTGGAGGAGAGAAAAGGTCACTCCAATCTGCAAGCAATCTGGGGAACTATAGGCAGGTCAGGGTGATGGAGTGATTAATTCTGGAATCCATTTCCAGACACATGAAGGAAAAGAAAGTGATTGGGGTAATCAGCATAGCTTTATGAAGGAGAAATCAAGTTTGTGCAAACAGATAGCCTTCACTATGATGGGACTAGTATCTTACCTGAGGGGAGAGCAGTGGATGTTTTTTACCTTGACTTTAGTAAGGCTTTTGACACTGTCTCCCATACTAAGCTCATAGACAAGCTGATGCAATATGGATCCGGTAAGTGGACAGTGAAGTGGGTTTAAAACTGAACAGAACCCAAAGGGTAGTGATCAGTGGTAGGAAGTCCAGTTGGAGGCTAGTCACTGGCAGGGCACCCCAAGGGTGTGCTCAAGAGATCCCTGTGAACCTCAACAGTTCTATGAGTCTGTGATTCAGTACTTGATGAGGTACATTCTGCATTTATTTTCACTGATATTGATAAGAAAATCATTCACTACCTGATCCCTCGGAGGCATGCAATGAGCAAATTCCTCTGAGTGCTAGGTACCATGCTGTATGTAGAACAGAGAACCTCACAGAAATCTTAGAAAAGGGCTGTAAAAATACCAAATCAACCAAACAAACAAAACTGCAGAAGTCTTTGGAAGAGCTCACTAGAAAGGAAGGCTGACTAATCACAGCTCAAGAAAATTATGATATTTAATTTCTAAGGTGTTATTCCAAAGTTCATCAGAGTAATTTCCTTCACATCTATTAGCTTAGATCAGGCCCCTTTTGAATAACCAACAGGTGGTGAATAAGATGTACAAATAAAGAAACATTTGAAAAATGTCATGGACAGAGAAACTGTACCTCATCCTTTTTTTTTGGTCAAAACAAAGAAAGAAATCACATTATCGGGAGTCGTGGTAATTACAATATAGTTATAGAATTTATATTGGATGCGGTGGAGACATTTTTGTCTATTTTACAGACAGCAAACTAAGAAATAAACAATCTGTCCCAAAACAAAATTCCTGCCATGTGTGGTGCAGCTTGTTACTTCATTTGTGAATGTCCGATGGTAAACCATGCACTGAAACAATCCCTGTCAAAATACTGCCTTTCTTACCTACTGTGTTTGGATTTTTTTTTTTTTTTTAAATTCTTAGTCAGTTTGGAAATGATGCCTCTAAATAGCTGTACTGTAACATGGGAAGGGCTGTAAATTCAGGATAAGAAGTGGGACGATTAGGTGCCTAGAGAAGAGGGACTCTAGTTTTGTCATGAAAAATTGTCATGAAACACCAGCATAAAGGCTGCATTTGTAAAGTGTATTTAGGTGAAAATGTAGATGGATACCTAGTGTGATCTCAAAGGTATTAAGCATAATGGTTTTAGTGGCCGTTTCCAAAAAAGAAGAGCATACTTCAATCTGTAATTGCCTAGGTACCTTTCAAACTAGACCCTAAGACTGCAAAAACTGGCTCACAGTACAAGCAGCATTTCTTGTTCTCAAGTCAGATTATCACTGAGTCTTACACTCAAAGTAAGTCTGGAATCTCCTGTCCCTTGAGATAGCTTTTAGACCTTGAATGGAAAAAGCATATACATGATTTTTAGATAGGCTAAAGTCAAATTAGTACAAAATTAATTTATCTGTTGTCTTTGACGTGGGTTGTCCTAAATGCTGTGCTGAATCAGGGAAGAATCAGCAGAAATTTGGTATGTCCTCTTCCAGATAAAATTGGACTAATTGTGCTAGTAAGGAATAAAGAAACTACTTGTAAGAGGGAGCAGGAGGAAAAGACGTAGTAGGCAGACTACTCTGAAGCAGGGCCATCACAAGAACAGAAGAAGGAAGAGAAGAAAGCACTACTCAGGGAGGAGGAAGAAGAATTCATAAATGAACCACCTGATCCTTATCCTGGCGTGTTCTGAGAGATAGGCGAAAAGATTTTGGCTGTCATCCAGCTGAGCACATTATCACCTGGTTGCTCCATTTCTGGGATAATGGGGCCAGTAGTCTGCACTTAGACACCAGGGAATAAAAGCAGCTGGGTTCCCTTTCTAGGGAAGGGGATGTTGACAAAACCATTGTAAAAGGGGCACAAGCCCTCAGCCTTTGGAGAGGATTCCTGTCAGGCTTGAAGAAAATGTATCCCTTCAAGGAAGATGTTATGTGTCTTCCAGGCAAGTCAACCACCATGGAGAGAGGTATCCAGTACCTGAAGGAATTAGCCATGCTGGAAGTGATTTATGATGACCTCAATAACCGATAGTTATCCAAAGATTCAGATGAAGTTATATGCACGGAAAACGTGTAGTGAAGTTTGTAGAGAATACGCCATCATCATATGCCAACTTATTGATGGCAGCGACCTGGAAAGAGGGAGAGGAACAAATGGTGATGAATTGGCTGGTCAACCTCGGAAAGATGAAGAGAGTATCTCTTTCTCCCTACAGGTGTGTATCTCAGCTGTAGAGAAACTGACAGACATACTAGCTGAGAAACTACCTGAGGAACTGTCCTGGGAGTTCCAACAATTCAAGAAGATGTGTCCTGCTCCCCACACATACAAACTAGTATCTCAGCTATTAGGAGTAAGAGTTCCTCTGTGCAAGAGAGAGGATACAGAGGGTATACAACACAGGCCACCCTGACTGACCTGCATGACCACAGAGGGGACATGAGGAAATGGGATGAAAAATCTACCTTGAACCTAAAGCCACACATGAGTTGTAAGGAAAAATAATCCCAAAAGGGGATTCTGGTTCGTCCAGGAAAATGGCCACTGCAGTTTTCAATGGGCAGTTCCCCAGACAGTGTAGAAGGGCTGATCTTCTGATCCAGTTGAAGTGACTTCTGATTTGTGTTTATAAGAAATGAGTAACAAATACAAGGACTAGAAGGGCCCTGCTTCCAGACAGGTGGAGGAAAGGGACAACCAAGTTTACTGGTCTGTGTCAACCAAGCTTACTGGACTGTGTGGGTTCAATGACCTGGCACATCAGACCGACAGGAGTATAAGGCTCTTGCAGACACCAGTGCACAGTGTTCCCTAACGCCATCCAGCCTTAAAGGGGCAGAACTCATCTATATTTCTGGAGTCACAGGGAGATCCCAACTGCATTAGAGGCCAAAGTAAGCCTAACTGGGAAGGAGTGGCAAAAGCACCCCTTTGTAACTGGCCCAGAGGCTCTGTGCATCCTTGGCATAGACTATCTCAGGAGAGGGTATTTCAAGGTTCGAAATGGGGACTAATGGGCTTTTGGTATGGTTGCTTTAGAGACTGAGGAAATTAAGCAGCTGTCTACCTTGACCATTCTCTCAGAAGATCCTTCTATTGTGGGTTTGCTGAGGGTTGAAGACCAAGTTCCAGTTGCCACCACAACAGTGCACCAGTGGCAACATCACACCAACCAAGACTCCTTGATTCCCATCCATCAGCTGATCTGCCAACTAGACAGCCAAGAAGTGACCAGCAAGACTTCTTCACCCTCTAATAGTTCCACATGGCCAGCATGAAAATTTAATGGAGAGTAGAGACTAACAGTAGACTATCGTGGCCTGAATGAAGTCATGCCACCACTGAGTGCTGCTGTGCCAGACATGCTAGGACTTGAGTACGAAATGGAGTCAAAGGCAGCCAAGTGGTACACCACAACTAACATTGTCAGTGAATTTTTCTCTATTCTTTTGGAGGCAGAGCGAAGGACAGTTTGCTTTCAAGTGGAGGGATGTTCAGTACACCTGGAACTGACTGCTCCAGGGGTGGAAACACAACCCAACTATTTGCTGTGGGCTGATCCAGACTGCACTGGAACAGGGTGAAGTTCTGGAATACCTGCAATATACTGATGACATCATCGTATGGGGCAAGACAGCAGAAATTTTTGAGAAAGGGAAGAAGAAATCCAAATCCTACTGGAAGCTAGTTTTTCCATAAAACAAAGGAAGGTCAAGGGACCTGCACAGGATATCCAGGAGTAAAATGGAGTTCTTCGGAGTAAAATGGCAAGATGGACATCACCAGATCCCAATGGATGTGATAAACAAAATAACAGGTATGTCTCCACTAAAAAGCAAAAAGGAAGCTTGGGCTTTCCTAGGCATCATGAGTTTCTGGAGAATGCATATTCCAAATTACAGTCTGATTGTAAGCCATCTCTGTCAAGTGACCTGAAAGAAGAATGATTTCAAATGGGTCCTGAGCAATGGCAAGCTTTTGAACAAATCAAACAAGAGATACTTCATGGAGTAGTCCTTGGACCAGTTTGGAAAGGGCAGGATGTAAAGAATGTGCTCTACACCACAGCTGAGGAGAATGGCCCTACCTGGAGACTCTGGCAGAAACCATCAGGGGAGACTCGGGGTTGACCCCCTAAGGTTTTGGATTCTTGTTATACTCCAACTGAAGAAGAGATATTGGCAGTATATGAAGGAGTTCAAGCTGCTTTGGAAGTGATTGGTACTGAAGCACAGCTCCTCCTGGCACCCTGATTGCCAGTGCTGGGCTGAATGTTCAAAGGAAGGGTCTCTTTCACACATCATGCAACTGATGCTGCTTGGAGTACATGGGTCTGACCACACAATGGACTCTAATAGGAAATCCCAGTCACCCAGGAATCTTGGAATTGATCATGGACTGGCCAGAAGGCAAAGATTTCAGAATGTCACCAGAAGAGGAGGTGGCACATGCTGAAGAGGGCCCCCTGTACAACAAATTACCAGAAAATAACAAGCAATATGCCCTGTTTACCGATGGATCCTGCCATATTGTAAGAAAGCATCAGAGGTGGAAGTCAGCTGTAAAGAAACCCCTACAATGTCACTGAAGCTGCTGAAGGACAAGGGAAATTAAGTCAGTTGCAGAGGTGAAAGCCATCCAGCTGGCTTTGGACATTGCTGTGTGAGAGAAATAACAGTATCTTATCTCTACACTGACTCATGGGTGGTGGCAAATGCACTGTGGGTATGGCTATAGCAATGTAAGCAGAGCAACCGGCAGTGCAAAGGCAAACCCATCTGGGCTGATACTTTGTGGAAAGATATTGCTGTTCAGGTAGAGAATCTGTCTGTAAAAGTACATCACGCAGATGCCCATGTACCTAAAAGTTGAGACACTGAAGAATATCCAGCAGTGGATCCAGCTGCTAAGATTGCAGTGGCTCAAGTGGCTCTGGACTGGCAACATAAGGGTGAACTGTCTATGGCTTGGTGGGCCCATGACACCTTGGGCCATGAAGGAAGAGATGAAACATACAGAGGGGCTTGTGATCGAGGGGTTGCCTTGACTATGGACAATATTGCACAGGTTATTCATCAACGTGAAATATACACTGCAGTCAAACAGGCCAAGTGGTTAAAGCCTCTTTGGTATGGGGAGCGATGGCTGATATATAAATGTGGGGAGGTCTAGCAGATTAATTCTATCACACTCCCACAAACCCACCAAGGCAAGTGCCATGTGCTCACAGTGGTGGAAGCAACCACCAAGTAGCTAGAAATATATCCCATGCCCCATGCCACTTCCCAGAACACTATCCTAGGCCTCAAAAAGCAAGTCTTATGGAGATATGGCACCCTGGAAAGGATTGAATTTGACAATGGGACTAATTTCAGAAACAAATTCATAAATACCTGGGTCAAAGAGCATGGCCTTGAGTGGATGTATCACATCCCCTATGACATACCAGCCTCTGAGAAAATTGAATGGTTCAGTGGACTGTTTAACAGTGCACTGAGAGAAATGGGGGGTTGGACATTCAAAAATGGGGAAACACATCTGGCAAAAGCCATCTGGCTAGTCAACACTAGAGGATCTGACAATCAGGCTGGTCCTGCCCAGTCAAAACTTATGTGTATTGTAGAATGGGGTAAAGTCCCTGTAGTGAACATTAAGATTATGTTAGGGATAAGTTAAGAATATATGTCTGAGTTATTCCTGCCTCAGATAAAATTAAACCCATTTGTGGGACTGGTTTTGCTCATGGTCCTGGGTGTACTTGGTGGATAATGCGGGAAATGGAGAAGTCTGATGTCTACCTCAAGAGGATTTGATTATGGGTTAAAATATGCAATTAATTAAATTTTGTAATGTATGTTGACTGCTATATATGACCCTGACACTGTACATCATTACTATAGCAGGAACAGTTTGTTGCTAGCCAGGCTAGGAGCAAGGGGAGGAGTTCATTGCAATGTTAAATCCTACTAACTGGCCCAAAGTGTCCAAGGGTGGAGATTGGGACATATAACACCTTTTAAATTGCTGTAACCCATGTTTTGAGTTGTGTTTTATTGAAATTAGTACAGCAGAAAACACCTGAACCAATGGAGAACAAACCTGACAAGGTCAAGTTTGACAGTGACCAGACCTTATCCGGTTTTTGCACTCAATGACCCCACACAACATACCACCTCTCCTGTCCCAAGTGACCAACATAACAGGTGGAGCGCAAAGTCATTGAGCAGAGTAACCCAATGCACATTTTATGGACATTTTACAATAATGGTCCATAGACTAAGGGAATGGTACCTGTGTATTATATAAAAGGATGGGAAGCAGGGAGGTAGTTAATGAACATGTATTGGATAATGTGAGAACTGAGCATGATGTAAATTGTATGAAAAAAGGGGTGGAGAATGTGCTGGGCTTGGCTGGGATAGAGTTAATTATCTTCGTAGTACCCAGTATGAGGCTATGTTTTGGAATTGTGCTGAGAAGAATGTCCGTATCACCGATGTTTTTGTTGTTGCCAAACAATGTTTACAATAAGCCAAAGACTTTTCCATTTTCTCACTCTACCCCTGTTCTCCCAGTTTCTTGTCTATAAGAAGCTAGGAGGGGAAACAGCCAGGACAGCTGACCCAAACTGACCGAAGGCATATTTCATGCCATAAGGCTTCATGCTCAGTATATAAACTGAGGGGAGTTGACCAGGGGAGATTGCTGCTTGGGGACAGGCTATTTATCACCACATGCTGAGGAATTTTCACACTCTGCATCACTTGTTTGTGTATATTCCTTTATCAGTCATGATATTATTATTATTTCCTCACAATTTGTTGCCCTACTAAATGCTTTTGATTCCAATCTTTTTTTTTTTTTTTTTTCCTGATTCTCAACTCATCCTACCTGGGGGGGAAATGGGTGGCAAGCATTCAGTTCCATGGTGTTTAGTTGCTGCCTGGGCTAAACTATGCCACTATTTTAATAGAATTGGCTTGTAGAGCACATCATTTAATTAAGCCAACACAGTATTTGCTGTAAATATGAGCCAGCAAATATGTTTTCCTCATGTTAATTTTGAAACTAGTGACTATTATCTATTCTAGCTGATTCTTTACACATGGGAGAGGCATAAGGGTACGTGTGGTTATGGATATATTTAGACCCCTTTAATCATAAGCAAAACTCAGAGAATTGAATGCGCACAATGGAAATGTTATGCCAGGATGGGCTTTATACTATTTGGATTAAGTTTTTATTCCTATTTTCCCAAACACATATATGTACCTTGGAGGGATAAAACTCTGTTATTTGTCTGAGACTGATTTGTAATCATTTCACATACATGACAATGGAAGTTTGCTATGTTTGTTTTGGTGTTTCTTGAAGTTCTCATTAACCACCAATGGGAATTATTCATGTGTATGAATAAGAACACAGATAATTTCTTTTTCTTTTTCCCCCATCATTGAACCTGCATTCACTTCTAATTATTTAGTAACTACAGTCTGAGATCATCTGTTCACTTTCTATTTTCAAGAAGTCAATGAGAGAAGGAGTCATAAAATTTGGAGGACTTAAATGAAATTGACAAGGAAAATTTAGATCAGGTGTAATGAAAAATGACTGACTAGAAGATGTAAGGGAGGGCCTCCCAGAGGAATTCATAAGGGGGCTTAATCCAGAGATGCACAAAACTGAATTGAAAACAATGGCTATGAACAAGTCAACAAGACAGAGAACCTAGGCAGGCTACCAGGTTTACAGCAAGGCACTACTATAGCCTTGAAATATATTCGTGACCGTAAAGCCTCAGTGTTATCAAGCTTATCCATTAAAAGACTTAATTGGAGAATATGGTGGGGTAGTAATGTTGATAGTCATCATTTATATAGAAGATTATATGATGTACTTGTCCAGGAAGTTAGTAAAACTAAAAGTCTAAGCCCATATTTTCCGGAACATCTTAACCACCAGCAGGTTTCCTCTGGGTGGGAAAATATCTTTTCAAAGTACAAATGAAAAATACCATGAAGAGGAAGAGTGAGATGAAATATTTCTGTTGTCTTAACAGTTTGGAAGATGGAGAATATCAGAGCCTTGGATTCTGGTTTCCTCAAGGAATATTTCTTGAATGATAGCACTGCTTTTGTTTTTGGTGTGGCATGCTTTCAGTGAAATCCCATGGTGACAGTCTGATGATTTTTTATAGCATGATATATGTTTGGCCTCCTAAAGGATGAGGGGAAAAGCAGTGAATCCAACCCTACTGCTTTCTGGATGAGTGCATCAGTTGGTAGCTAGTATTTAGATCAGAAAAAAACATTTCTTCAGACTGTAAAAGTGGCTGTAGCAGGACTTTCTAAGGTGTACAGACTGGGAAGTCTTAACAGTAGCTGGGGGCTGATGTGGTTTAAAATGAAACCCAAAGCACCCAAAGACAATTCTAGGGCTGCATAAAATTTTAGGCATTTTATTTGTTTTGTTACTTTTGCTTAGGTAGCGCCTTTTTTTTTTTTTTTTAAGTATTCTTAGACTCATTGCACCTAGCCCAAACCACATACAGTGTCCCATTCCTCAGCTTGTCTAAATTTCTTTGTGACAGCATATTCCAAAACTTGCCTCTGTCATCATGCTAGCTGTGGGAGGAAGCTATAGGTGGTCTCCACACATTATTTGACCCTTAGTGCCCTATGGCTATGTTTGATTTATCTTTGGATTATCCTGCATGTATCATATTTTTATACAAGTCCAAGAAGCCTCAAAGATTGGGTCATTTTCTACCTTCATGATTCAGAAAGGAAAAAGAAAAAAAGAAAAGAGTAAAACAGTTTATTTGGCCTTTTAGCATAATTCTTCATAACTTTATATCCCTCAAAGTCCTCATGAATATGAAGGTTTATGATTTATTTTAACATAAAGTACAAAAAGTAAATTAGTGAAAGGCAGAGCAGGCAACTACTAATTTAACTGCAGGGTTCAAAACTAGCTATGTTTGGTAATTCCTAAGGTCTAGGAACAAACAAACATAGAGAAACAGTGGTAGTCATGATTCATGTAAACCTCTACAGTAGAATGCAGAATTATGAAACTGCCAATTAAAGTAATTTTCAGGCTGTAGTCCTACTGGAGGCACTCCAAACTGGGAGTTCTTTTTCAAGCAACACTTTTTGATGGTGTTATATCACACCAGTGACACGTAATCATTAAAACTTTGTAATATTTCAGTTTCATAGATTTATATTAAAAATACGGTGAGTAGGAAAGAATACAATGGTCCTGATAACAAAAGTGAAAACCATTATGCTATCAAAGTGTTATTTCCACTGCTACATAGTGGCAATGGAAAAGTGTGTAGCTTTAGTTGTAATGATACACAAAAAGAAATTTAACGAGATGTGTCCAAATAATCATGATAGACCGTCATACACAACTATCTGATGGTGCCTAAATATAAGGGATATTCGTCATTTTAAGTTAGATTCACTTGATACAGACTCTTGAAACACTTACTGATACAGTTGATATAGACACTTTAAGTACCCAAGCCTAGGGTGTGGATATGGGTGTTGGGTTCTAGACTTGTCTTCTGCATAGGAAAGCATACACGCAAGAATAACAGTATCTCTTCTACAAGGCATATCAGTATTGCCTTTATAAATGATACCTGTACAATGCAAAATGTCAGGACATTTGGGAGTTTGACAAACAAGACTTGTAAGTAGGAGCTAGAAACAATTTCCACATCAAAATTTTCTTCCAAGCACACCTCCAGTTGCAGCTGATTTCCCTGTAATGTGACCATTTTTCCTAATTATGATTTCTGCCAGGCTGAATTGTATCTACATGAATTGACTTACTAAATTGATTATGGAATGTGGCCTAGAAGGAATAGTGTGGCATTCAAGTGGTATTTTCTTTCATATGTCTTTTACACATGCCTTTGTCCTTTACTTTGAGGTCTAAAAGGTCTCAAAGGAAAACTCCACTCACCTCACTGAGGCAAGTTCCAGACTACAATGCCTGACATACCTGTAGGCAGAGTACATTACAGAATATGAGCACTACTGCAGAAACAATACTCATAGTGATAACAGTTCAAATTTTATAATGTTTTTCCTGTGAAGTGCCAAATTATGCTGATGCCTACACAGAAGCCTTAACCTCAGTAGAACTGACTTGTGTAAGGAGAACAGTGCTTGTTGAGACTTACAATATTGGCGTAAACAAAAAAATAGCTTTTTTACACTGAATAACTTATCAAGGTAAGACTTTCAATCCATTAATATTCATTTCATTGGAGTCTATATAATAATAACGTTATATGATTAAAAAAATAATTGGCTTGAACAGTGAGAATAGTTTCCTATTCTTCAAGGAGGGACTTACACAAGGAGATTCTTCATTTCCTTCACATCTTACCTCCAGAAATTTTGTTTCCTCCTAAGACACATCATTTTCAAAGAAGGTAGTTCATTGCTTCACCGCTGCAAAGACTCCTTTATAGTGAAGAGCTGCTGTATATGATGATACTCTGTAACACTGTATTAGCAATGTAATAATGGATGACTTAAACCTTCTAGAATACATACCTTCTTTCATAGAGCACTTGCACTTTCAAATTTCTTCATCTTTCTTAATCTTTCCAAAACTACTTTTATATCATGCTTAATATTAGATATTACTCATAAGTTTGTGTAGGCTGTGATATAACAAGCGTCATGGCCCATACTATTTAAGTTTTGCAACAATTAATGGCAGTGTTTAGACTAATCTCCAATGAACGGTGGAGAAAGCTTTTCACACATGTGCTCTCCTGTGCACAAAGTCAAGATAAAACAACCGTAGAACCTAAACTGCCAGTATTCTAACACAGTGTTTTTGTTCATTTTACACCCTCCTAAAATCATTGCAGGCATTTTAAATCTGGCCAGGGAAGATGATTATCATGTTGGAATAATAAAAATTTAGGAAAAAAAGGGCCAGTAGTGGGTTATGTGCTCATAGTTAACATCTTGGCTTCACTGAAATCTGATCATAGACTTTTAGCAAAGCTGAGATTTCTCCCAGAAAATTTTAATGGAGATGACCTATGAATTATGGAGATATGTGGAACAATGGGAAAGATCAAGCCTGGATACTTGGCTCACACATTATGGCTGTCTATACACTTGTCCTTCACCTAACGAATTCACATATAAACTATAGTTCAAACAAGATCGTATACAGAAGCTACTGGCAACGCCTTCTGTTGAAGCTCAAAGATAGCCAGGTTAAAGACAAATAATTTCTGAAAAAATATGATCTCTCAGTGTGAAAGAAATTCCAGTTATGATTTTTATTAGACTAAAAAAAAACTTGAACTAGATAAAGGCCTTTAGACATAAGAAGTTGGTAACTGGAGATGGCCTTGCAGCCTAGGTGGAATACATTTTGTACCCCTTGTACCTGCCTACATGTAACACAGAGGCCTGTGTTACATGTAGGCATGTAGATTGCTGCTTCTTGACCATAAAATCTGTGAGCCTGAAAACCCCAGGTTTTTAGACACCTATGTCCAAGCAGGCATTAGTTTCAAATATTGTAAACCATACTTCCAAAATAGATGTGCCCTGCACTGTGTAAACATAGCCTCATGCCTGGACTTTGTGCTGATGAAACTTGCCTGGTGATGTATCCATGTGGAGAAAATGATGAATGAGAAACACTCCAAGGAAGAATAAATTGCTGGACTAGCTTCCTGGAACTTAATTTCTAGTTCCACCGAAATCAGTGCCAGCTACATGAGCATTTTTTTCCTTTAGATAGAATGAATCCTCAGACACACTGGGCTTAAGTTGCTTGACTTTGCCTGCCTGTCCCTACCCTAGACAGCACACAGGCAACACCTTTCTCCAAGTGATTCACTATAGGATCATTTGTAAAAATCAGCAATTACAACCTGTTGCAACTTATTAAAAATCAGACTTTTCAGGTAGCAGTGTACCTTGTAATTGAAGTATTATTCAATTATGTTCATTGAAATTAAAATTGTTTACAATTGGTCTTATAACAGTTCTATACAAAGACCAGATTACACGTAGCCAAAATTATCTCTGTGCTGCTTCTCTGAGGTAGGATATGGGATATATTAACTTACCCTAAGTCAGTACCATTTTTCTTAACACTTCTGTAGAAAGTGCATGATTATTTCAAGTGAAATGGACAGAAAAATACTGATAAAACAAAACTGTGCCAAAATTACAATCCATTAAGTTTCAGATATTTTGGGGTGGGACACATTTTGGTTTTGATATAATGATGTGAAGTCCAGGGAAGTATTCTCTGCTAAAGCCATAAACACATACATGCATATACACACAGACTGGAAACCACTGCTACTTGTTTGGTTTTCTTTTTTTCCTGCTCTACAGCTCAGAATCCTCTGTGGTATTTTACTGGGCTAAATGTGCTTGTTCTGTCTATCAGGCAAGACAGACAACACTGTCTATCAAAATATAGCAAAATAGGACTTACTTGATTTTTTAATTTACTTTGTTTCCTTTTATATCTGCTTTGATATAAAGCAAACATATTTTGAGAATGGGCAGATATGAATGGGCAGTTTGAAGACACACACAACTGTATTTCATAAAATAATAAGGTAAATATTAGCCAATCAGATGATTTCATTTCCTACAAAACATTCTTAAAAATTATGCTCCCTTGCAAACTCACCTTCATCATATCAAATAACTTTTTTCTTTTCTGTTACCAATGTTTAAAGTGGAAAACCCGAATTAGATTGATCCATTTATCTCACATTAAAGGCAATAAAAATTGGGATTATGTCATTCCAGAACAATGCACTATTAAGACTATGTATGTTGTATGAATTCAAACCTATAATAATATCTATGGAAGCATTCTTAGGGCCCACTCATATTAATTTTTCTTTATTTTGAAGGAATAATGTATGAAATGCAGTACAAGAAAACTGCTTAATGGGAGAATATATATTAAAAATATGACTGCAAATGTCCTTTACTTCTGTTGACAACTTAATAACTCTCTTTGGAAGATTTGAAAGTGGAATTTTAGAGAAGAAAAATCATCAGTGTTTGCTGAGTGATTTTTATTTGTGCAGTATTTAGGAGATATACATTTAAACTGAACTAGAAAATGTTTTAATTGCTTTTTTTAAAAAAAGGCTAGTAATTATATTATTCATTTGTTTCAGCAGTTTTTGATTGTGGAAAATGTTATGCCCTCATATGTAAATAAAGTAAACCCTTTTGGAGTCTTATATTTGGTATCTCTATCTATGGTTAACCCTAGTGTGGAATGCCCATCTATCAAATTTGAACAGGATTGGTTGACACAGTGAATAATTTCAAAGTATGTATTCTAAATTTGTATCCCCCATTTTAAATACTGATGAAAGTAGACTGCAACTTCAACCATACCAGTTCAATTTAACAAAATAAAATCTCACTGTTGTGAGATTGTCATTGTTTTCTTGCCAGCATTTTCACTAGAGCAAAAATTTCTACTGAGTTTCCTGGAACCCAAATTAAGTCAAAGCAGGGCACTTTAAAGACCCTCAACTCACCTGGACAATTTTTCTATAATACCTTTTCTTCTTCTAAGAAAAAGTTCTTAGTCTTGGAAAGTAAGACCACCATAAATATTTCTGTTAGTTTTTGTATTTATAGAGTTAATCACCTAGGGTGGAGTCAATCACTTCAACATTTATTGGCCTCTTCATCAATTTTGGTCACCATTACAGAGTAGTTTAGCTCCTTCAAAACAGATTTTCCACCAAACCACAAAAAGCTTATATGAATTTTATGGTTAACCTGTGAATAATATTATTGATTGACATGCAAATCTGTAGATAGAAGTGATATATATGCCTATATGGGGGCAAATCTGGACTACTGATTCAATCCCAAGTCCTTTTTTATATCCAATTTTACTTTGTTTAAACATACAAATTAAAGATTTTTAAAAAATATTTATATTTAGAAACATGCATGTGCAGTTATTGGAATCAGTGTTTTTCATCAAGACTTCTTCTTGAACATAATACAGTCAAACATTTACAGCAAAAGAGCAGACACGTGAACCCATGGATGTCATGAACCCTACTAGTGCTGCTGATGATGGAGAAAAAATAATCCAATTTCTGACTTAAAATTATTCTCAGTGATGACACGCCATTGTTTGTCTTGATGATCTACAATAATGATAAAAATTAATTTGTTAGTTACATGCAATCAAATTGCATTCCAGTCAGTAATGCAGTCGGATTAGGAACAACCTTCTTTTCAAAATTTTCCCTTCTTTTCACTGTACAAGTGATGCCCATTGATTGGGGGGAGGGTGGGGAAAAATCAAATCGTGGAGAGGAAATTAATTATAACAGGATACGTTAAAAATGTACGATTTTTTTTTTTTAAACAGAATAAATTTCTCTGAGGTTTCAGTTTATTGACCGGTTACGAATAAGAATTCAATGAAAATACACTCGGTTTTTGAAGCATTATAAACAAAGGTAAAATGGTTTCTTCTGTTGTAAACCTGTCAGCATGACATACTTTTGTAGTCTTTGTGGTTTCTATAAAATCAGTTACTGCTTCTTCATTCTTATCCTCCACATCTCACAGACTGTGGTTGCTCATGTTTAGATGTGCCTGTGCAGTTATACAAAGTTTTAAGACAATATATCAGGATACTGACTATTTTAGCTCAAATTAAAGAAAAATGCAAATTAGATCAGTTTATACAAGTGGGATGCAAAATATTTAGTACTTCTAGCTATACGGGCTTGCAGATAATGTGTACAATCAAAACATCCACATAAACAGACATGAAGGTTGGCAAACAATATCACTGATTTTTACATCAACTGTCATATAAAAAGAGTTTCTCAAATATGGCCTTATTTTTGCTTCCATTTTCCATTTTCAGGCTAAATAATACTCAAAGCTGCAATCTGAATTTAAATTAGCATGCACAGTAGAAATTAAAATGCTTCAATAATGTGTGTTACATCCTCTAAGTGCTGAAAGAGGAATTTTACTTTGTGCCAGGAATTGTTCGTGCCAGGTAAGACTATTAAAAAATGTCTCTGGGCTTCAAAAAAGTCTGGAATGTGATGCTCTGCCAATTGAGTTTTTAGAGGAGAAAGCAAAAAATTAATTTTAGAGTGGTGGTTTACTTTGTATTGATAGATTAGATTTAAAATATTAGTAAAATATTAGGGTTAATTCCTCCCCCTTACTAACAGCTCAGATTAGGTAACAAGGAACTCCACTTATTTAGGGAACTACATATAAAAACTGAGATATAACTTGATATTGTTTCAAAGACACAATTGTTAAACGTTAGTATCCTGGTATACTTAATTGTCATCACTGTATCCTTAGTAACATGAAGGCTTCTTGAAATAAATTGCAGCATTGAATGAAGCAGTGAATGCAACATTAGCAAAGATAATACTATTATTTTACTTATGTTATGTATGTAGTTTACAAGCTAGTTAGCTAGGTTGTAAAATAGTTCTATATTTTTAGAGCAGCCCTTTAAAAATGAAGACCAAATTTTCAGTCTAACAGGTATATGCAAAAGAAATTTTTCTCTTCAGATTTGTTTTCTGCTCAAAGCTCTGGTCAGATCAACAGTGAAACAATTCTGGAGGCTTTAAGAATGTCACTAGCCCCTTCTTCAACATCAAAATTACTACAATAGGAAGGTGTCCTCTGACATATAGTGGGAGTTTTGAAAACATTGTCCTTTCTCTCATATGCTTTCTTTTATTTTAAATGACATCGCAGTTTATATTGATATAAAGTTATAAATTTATTAAAATTATTATAAAAATAACAACAACAAAGTAAAATCCATATTTTTCTTGAGTCACAGATTGTAGTTCCTTGAAATATTTTATTCTAACTACTAACTTTTAGTTCAATTCCAATGACATTAAAAGAAATTCAGTAGTTCCAAAGTACCTTTCCTGTAATATATTTACTGATTATTTAATAATAATTAAATATTGCAAACAAAGGGTCTAAAGACACTGATATGCAAAAAAAAAAAAAAAAAAAAAGGGTGTGTTTTATATTAAATGCACTGAGAAGGGAGCACAGCTAATACAAAATTGTAAGAACATTTTGAGAGAAAATGCACTCTGAAATAAAATAAAATACTTCAGAAAAGGTTTTCTGTAATTTGTATTTAAAAAAAAGAAGACAGGTCTGAAACCCTGGGCTACGTTATTTATATGTAAGGCACAATATTAACTGTGATGGTCACATAATCATATCCTTGGAGTGTCATAAGTTCTCATGATAAGCCTGGCTGCTGGAAATATTTTGTACGAAGGAAGAGAGACACCTCCAGAAGGGACAATAAAGATGATTAATCTGGCATACAAAATACTGAGTGGTAGGTTTCAACAGCTTTGTGTGACTCTAAAATTGCCTTGTTGATTTAGAACAATAACTATCTGCTTAGCACATTTCTTTTACCAAGAAACGATAACAGTTAATACACCACAAACAGAATCAATATTCAAGTATGATTTAATATACACAAAGTCATACAAATTATCACTGCTTCAACTGCCATATGAAGCCATGACCACCAACCACAGCTGGGTTACATGTTTAATTTCCCTCCTCAACCAAATGATAAATGAATTCAGGGGAGTGTGTTAGGATATCCAAAATTTTAAAAAGCAAGTCTTTTAAAACAAAATGTAGATGAAACAGAAAAAATAGATATGATTATACTATTCTGTGGAGAAAACACATAGCTCTCAATTTGCAGCATTAGCTACCAATTGGTTTTTATACCACGTTATGCCATCCTGGCACTTAGGGTACTCTTCATGTATGGTCAGTCAGATCTCCTGATGTGAAGTTACTAAAACACATACAAAGTAGGGAGGCTCAGATTAGTATTTTCCGTTGCCTGAAAAGGTTTGTGTCACATATATTGATGACTGCCATAGCAGCTTTTGGTGCCTTGATTAAGCAGCTCAAAAGTTACACCACTTATTGCTCTGTAATGTTATCATTGTATTCAGAAGATTAATTGCTATACTGTAAATCACTGTCACCAGTTCTCAGAGATGAGCGTAGGACAAGTGAGTTGCATGGACCCAGTGTATGTGAGACATTCTTCTGTTCTGCTGTTATCTGTTCTGTCGTTGCACAGCAATGAAGCGGACTGCTTCTTTACCCTCCTAGGTAGTAATCAACTCACACTTACATCTTTTTTGAATTAATAGAATTATAATAAATACATAGACCTACCTTTGTTATTCCCCACTATCATCCTCTATTAGTTTTCATGAAACACTTTTTTCATTAAATGAAAAGGCAAAACAGGTGTTAATTATTTATGTTTGACAAATTCATATCATTTAAATAATTAAAACTAATTTGTGTTGAGAGCTACAGTTGCATTTTTATTAGAGAAACAAGTACAAATAGGCATCACGACAACGCTGTTTATTCAATAATGAGATTAAATGAAATGGATTTCCTAGTCTCAATTCTTTCTGATTAATGTGGCAAATAGAACTCTAACTTCCGTGCCCTAACCATGTAGAAACAGCTGCTCATCTGCTATAATTCTGTGAAACTTTTTTCTTTAAAGCTACACATTTTAGATTATCAGTAAAAAAATATTGTAAGCAAAATACCAAATGCTTTAAATTTAAACAATATTTGCATTATAAACCTGAAATTATACTACCTTTTAATTTAATCACAAAAGAGAAAGTTCCCTTTACAAATAGCAATATGTATGTTTATATGTAATGTAAACCTTTTCTCCTATCTTTCTGCTTATATAATATAGAGGTTATTGTATTAATCTGCATAGAAAAAATATCATACTTTTAAAATAATAAGAAAACCTAAATTAATTAGCCACAATATTTAAGTACAATTTTACGAGAAAAAGACATGATTACAGCTACAAGGAGAATGTGCTGTGTGTAAATTGTCTGCTAAGAACCAGTTAAAGTAGCACAGTACTTACCCTTTAACAAAAGGCATCAACATATAATTGCAGGTAACAATTATATACTATTAAACATTTAAGGAAAGAACAAAGCAGCAAACTTCTAGAAGCAATGTATTTATATAACTATACTATTGTGTTCTCTTGTCACTAAAAATTTTTCAAGCATTTTTAGTATATATGCAGCATATTATATGTACAGGGACTGCATTGCACCAGATCGTGACATGCTAAGCCATATTTGCCTTGCATTTCAGAGATACCATTCAAATCTTTATCACTTATAGAATAAACAAGTCTCAGTTTGTGAATCTGTGGTAAACAGTAGCACTCAATCAACCCTTTTTTCCATATCCACATCAAGATATTTAAAATTCGGAGTATGCAGACATCTTGTGTCAACTGAAATAGACATTTAAGTGTCAGCAGATGGACTGACAAGTGTCCAGACAGAAATGTGTGCGTATTATCAATAACCATCTTGTAATTTTCATGACACATCAATAATTTTTTTAATGATACTATAACATAGGGATTCAATTCACTGTAAAATTACTAAAATCTACTAATTTTAATGCTTTCAGACTGTTTATTTTGTTGTTGGTTTTTTTTTTCAAATAGAAAAATAAATCTCATACATTCGAAGT
>NW_010254576.1:27500-42910 GCF_000690775.1 Eurypyga helias
AAAAGTTGGTCTTGAACAGGACATCTTGATCACTCAACCTGTCACCCACATCAGTATAGAGAAATTCATTATGTGCTACACTATGTTATTATTCAGCCTATGGAAATGAAGTGCAGGAGGAGAGAGAACCTAAATGGTGAAGATTGTGAAAGAATAAAATACTGCATTTGTACATGTTAAAAAGTTTATCAAAATATCTTCAAACTAAGGGCATTTGCCTATAAATCCTACCTTTCCTCCCATTTAATCAAGTTTCAAACCGATACAACCTCATTAATGTCTACAAATTTATTCCTTATTGACTTATTGCTATGAGTGAAGAATGACACCAGACATAAAAAGTCAATATATATATATACATATTTTTCATAGCTTTTGCTTTTAATATACTTTTTACTATAGTGCCTCAAAGTTTTAATGTACCAGCTGTTTCATGATATTGAATTAATATGATGGTTTATCTTACAAAAAATACATTTTTAGTAGGCTATGGATATCCATTCAGCCAGGTTTTGTGGAGTATATATGTAGGGGTAACACTTCAATTTGTCAATCCTTTCATGAAAATGCTATCTAAATCTCAGCAACAAGTCAATACAAAACACAATTAAAATTTTATTAGCAACATTCCCATGTTACTGCCTCATTATAAAGTCAAGCTTATTATATAGTCAAGCTACTTACAAATAAAAATGCATGCCCTATAAACAAGCATTTTCTAGTCTTACCCATTTAGATATTTCCAGTTGTTATGTTAGCATCAAACAGAATTTTTGAAAATGCACCATGCTATAAAGTTACAAAACATTTAAACTTTTGACTATAGAATTTATACTTTAGAAATAACATACCATATTGTATTTTGCACTGTACAGTTTCACATCATATACAGAACTTTTAACTTCTTTAAAAATTCACTGTCATCAAAACAAAATCTATTCTATGGATTAAATAAAAAATTATTAGGTGCTGACCTATTCTAAAGTTAACATGAAAGTGTGGTTTTGAAAAAAAGTTTCACTCATCCAGATACGAAATAATCCTATAAAACCCAAATACCTTAATATGTCTATACATACATACATATTTGTGTGTAAACTCAGTGATTTTTTTTTTTAATGATTTTGTTTTTCTTTTTATATATTTTTAGACATACTAATTTCTAAGTCAGGACTCCTCATAGTGATTTTAAAATGTAGTCCAAAATATCTGATAATTTTGAGGTGCCCTTTTTCAGTTTTCCTGTCAGAAAAAGTAGGACAACATTCTTACATTTTATTTGGTATTTGGGATCTAGATACAAAATATATTAACTAATTGCTAAAAACAAGGAATATTCAGATTTTTGTTAAATATATATATATATTCAAGGGAAGGCTGTTTGTTTGTTTGGTTTGGTTTGTTGCTTTTCATTAATTAAAAAATGTGAAGTTGTATAAATCCAGAATCACCCAGAAAAACTCAATGAAACCTACAGATACTTTATTGCATGGCACAGTTTTAATGATTATGGTTTTGTGCCACATACTACAGAAATAATTTACCTGACTCCACTGATTTAGGACATACTAACAGCTTCTTTGGGAGATTTTGACCACTGTGATTTGCCAGATCCTACTTGTTTTCATAATCAATTACTTAGGCATAAGTTAGGTATAAGTGCTTATGTAAGTTTAAGAGAAGAGCCTAAGAACATAAGAAGGTATGGAAATACACTGTCATAACCATATTGTGATTGCAGAAGTAACCAGAATATTTAACTATAAGGCAGGATTGTAGCACATGTATTATCATAACTACACACGCAACATATGAAAATCCAAATTACAGTAATATGGTGTATGGGTGTAGTAAACTAAAATAATGGTTTAATTCAGCCACAAAATTAAGAAGGAAGTGTTCTGTATGCAAAGGTTTTCTCAGTATAAAACTACTACTTTTCTTACTTGATATCACAAAAGTTTGTTTGGTTCACCCCTAGCAGCTCTGGTTGTTCAACCAAATTATCTGTCTGGTCAGAGAAAAGGTAAAGAATGATCTCCTCCTCCAAACCCATCCACTCCCATCATGTCCAGAAATTTTTTGTACATAACCATACAAATATTCAAGGCCAGTCTGGACGAGGCTTTGAGCAACCTGGTCTAGTGGAAGGTGTCCCTGCCCATGGCAGGGGGGTCGGAACTAGATGATCTTTAAGATCCTTTCCAACTCAAACCATTCTATGATTCATTCTATGAAACAACACACAAATTACGATTAATTCTGGAAAATCTTGGATTTGCTGTATTAATATATGTTGGTCTGCTTCTAGATAAATTAAAATACCCTTTCTAAACATCTATTCCAGAAACATTAGACCATGTGTTTTAACTGACAAGTCTCTACGTTTTTTTAGTACAGGAATATACCACTAATATTCTTTCAAACACAAACCCTGTCAGGGTGAATATTTCACTTATAGGACATCTTTAAAAAATGTAGATGTATTAAAAAAAATGACAATATGCACAACCTACCTTATACTAAGATGCCACAGAAAACATTATATTCCAATCAAAATTCCATTTTAACAGAACATAAATACATCTGTATGCATTTTGCTTAAAACACAAGTAAAATCCTTCTCTTCCTGAAATGAATGGCAACATTTGCATTACATTGAGATATTCAATAACATCAAAATGTTATTTAAAAGCCTTGACAAAGTTGCAACAGTCCACGAAACTGTGGTGCTTAAGCAGGGCTCAAAACAGAGAGCAGTTTTTTGCCCTCAGTTCCCAATGAAGCCAGCAGAAATTTGATGAAACTCTGCACTTCAGAAGAGGATGCTCAGTACTTGAGGGATCTCAGCCATTATGTCCCAAAGACACAATTCAAATTGCTTTAACTTAGCATTAGTTGTCCATATTCACCCTTGCATGCAGCAAAATCCTTGAGTCCCGAATTCTGTATCAACTAATTCCCTAATCCTTCTCCATTTATTGAAAACCCACTTGCATAACTCCGTGCTGCACTCACCTATCACGTCAGCATCACCTAAAAGCCTTCTGATTTATCAAACTGAAAGTCCTGGCTCAGTTCTGGGAGCTGAATACCATCTACTGTGGAATGCCAGATGTTCAGTGATTATGCTATGCCACTTCTCATCCTCTCCCTTATGCTGCAAGGAGATAATCTGCACTGAGCAGATATGAGTGTATATCAACACACGCAAAATACCTTAATGGGAAGCAGAACGATAACAAAACCTGCACTGCTACCCACGCTAATGTCTCATGTCCTCTCTTCCCAATCCTCATTCCCACTCCTCTCATGTAAACACCTCCAACTACCTATGGCAAGTTTTCCAATCCTTTCACTTTTCTACTACCTTAGTTCCTAGCCCTCCTTCTCTCTGATGACAGGTGCTCTGTTTGTATTCTCACTTTTTACATTCTTTGGAGGTGGGGGGATGGCAATCACAAACCAACACCTTAGCTGCCATCCAGCTAATGCAAAGTATTTACCTGGCAAACAGAGTGAAAGGATGAAATACATGATGACTGTCTAGATAGCAAGAATTAACACTCAATGTGGCTCTTATTCCAATTAGAGTAACGGTACCTAAGGAGGGAAAAACCCATGGCTTTAAAAGTTAAGTTTCACATGGTGACGTGAAACATGCCTGCACTAAATTACACCAGAAAAGACAGAGTCTTACTAATTATAGAAAATAGCATCAAAATTTGGAAAATACAAACCCAACAATTTGACAGTAGAAGCATTTAATTGCACCATCCTCTGCTTATTCCACCTCACAGAGTTCTTTCTGAAGAGACTGCACAGATATTAATGAAGCAAGGAGCTTTTTCTATCTGTTATTCATCTTTCCGTTTTCTTATTTTATTTTCACAAGTTTAATTATAACTCAGGCCATGAATCTTCTGTCACAGTTGTTCTTTTTTCCTTCTATTAAATCGTTCAACTACTTGTGTAATGTTATTTTATCTTCTCTTAATAAAGAAACACCTATACAAAAAAAGTTCCATCTAATCTAACAAATTCATCCTAATCTGGCACAATTCTACATTTTAGTCTCTCTCAAAGCAGCTCATTGTTATTCCCTAAAAACTGTATTCAAATTACTATCTTCTATTTTATCTGTTTTTCTGTCTTCATTGCTCATCAATTGCTTTAAATTCTGTAAAACTCCACCTGGGGTCTGGATTCTGTAACAATGAAAAATCCATGCCATGTTAGCTGTTCATTTGACTGTAGGCTTGGAGTTGATGAGAGGGTATTCTGAAAGCACAAGTTCCTGTAGAAAGCAGTCAAGAGTAAAAGCCATCCAGTGTTGAAGGCTAAACACACTCCTACTGTTAGCTTGTATTGACATGAGTAGTCCTGTGCCATCCATCCCTAACCTGAAGTGGCAGTATGATGAAAATCTGGGAGAAAAATCTGGGTCAACAAAAGATATGACAGAAGTCTACTGGAATCAAGCAGAAAGACAACATTACAGGCAAGAAAATGCCTGCAAACACTTAGAATTTACAGCCATGCTCCGTAATTACGGGCAATTCTTGGAAAGTCCCAGGCTACGTACCCAATGCCAGTGACAAATTAAAGGCAGAAAAAGCTATCAAAAGATCATGAGTTCTCCTATGTGTACAGCAGGGAGAAATACTAGGCTGGACTGGACAGGTGTTACTTCACATCAGACTCAGTCTCAGCCTCAGACAGTAGGCTTATGCAGCAAATCTCTACTGATTGCACATACATACCCCAAGGAATTTAGTGTAATGTGCCTGTGACTTCAATAGCTCTGTATTGAGTTCCATAAATACATATGGTGAAATATGAACTTAATTTTTCAGTGGTGCCATGCAAACAAATTTCTGGTTGCTCAGACCAAGAGAATGCATATTCTTTTTAGAGAAAATGCTTTCTTTTTAGAGAAATTACTCAGTAGGTATCTAATGATATTTATTTACAAAAATAAGCAGATATCCATAAAAAGAGAAGCAGTTCTTTGTAAATTTAGCTAGATCATAATGGAAAAAAAACTAGATTTTAGGTTCCTCATGGATTTGTATTGGGATTGGTACAGTTTAACATCTTTGTCAGCAGCATGGATGGTAGGATCGAGTGCACCCGCAGCAAGTTTTCTGATGACACCAAGCTGTGTGGTGCGGTCAACATGCTGGAGGGGAGGGATGACATCCAGAGGGACCTGTACAGGCTGGAGAGGTGGGCCACTGCCAACCTCATGGAGTTCAACAAGGCCAAGTGCAAGGGCCTGCACATGGGTCGGGGCAATCCCAAGCACAAGTACAGGATGGGTGGAGAGTGGATAGAGAGCAGCCCTGAGGAGAAGGACTTGGGGATTCTGGTGGATGAAAAGCTGGACAAGAGCCATCAGTGTTCACTGGCAGCCCAGAAAGCCAGTCGTATCCTGGGCTGTATCAGCAGAAGCGTGGCCAGCAGGCTGAGGAAGAGGATTCTGCCCCTCTACTCTGCTCTGGTGAGACCCCACCTGGAGAACTGTGTTTAACTCTGGAGCCCTAACATAAGAAGCATATCAATTGGTTGAAACGAGTCCAAAGGAGGGCCACGAAGATGATCAGAGGGCTGGAGCACCTCTCCTATGAAGAAAGGCTGAGAGAATTTGGCTGGATCAGCCTGGAGAAGCGAAGGCTCCGAGGAGACCTTATTGCAGCCTTCCAGTACCTGAAGGGGCGTAAAAGGAAGCTGGGAGGGGACTTTTTACAAGGGCCTGTAGTGACAGGACAAGGGGTAATGGGTTTAAATTGAAAGCGGGGAGGTTTGGATTAGATATCAGGAAGAAGTTTTTAATAGAGAGGGTGGTGAAACACTGGAACAGGCTGCCCAGAGAAGCTGTGGATGCGCCATCCCTGGAAGTGTTCAAGGCCAGGCTGGATGAGGCTTTGAGCAACCTGGTCTAGTGGAAGGGGTCCCTGCCCATGGTAGGAGGGCTGGAACTAGATGATCTTTAAGGTCCCTTCCAACCCAAACCATTCTATGATTGTATGATTTGTGATGATAAATTAGTCTTCATCCTCTCTGATTATGTTAACATTCCAAAAATGCCATACCAATGCAAAGTCTCTCTTTCTGTAAAGGGACATCTAGAACTAAAATATTATGTGAACAAGTTCAATTGTATTATAGGAAGAGATTAGGTGCTACTTTGTTCCTCAGCATAATGCACATCTATTTTTCCAATCATGTTTGTGTTCCTTAGATTTTCTTCTCATCACAAGAAGCACATATACTTGTAGTATTTTCTTCATATATTTTACCTTCAAGATAAATATAATTTTGCTATTTCTCTATGTTGCTTCTTTGTTGTCTTTCTGCCCTCATAATTACTCTTTCTTTCAAGTCAATTCAAAGTTAAATTAAGGCAATGAAAAAGTAATATTTCAAATAAGAGGTCTTTCCCAAGTTAAAATCATACTAGATTTTTATAAATATAATACATTTAAATTACAGTGCAAAGAGATATTCTAAAACATTTATTTGTATCTGCCAGTACACTGCAGGAGGAATTTGGGCCAATTCCCACTCTACTGTTGTTATTTTGTTCTAGTTCTCAGATCTCCTCTCAGGTGAAGCTGCATTTCTCAAAAGTATTATTTCAGTTTAGTCTTAAAAACTGTCATGCAACAGGTATCTATCTTCAGTCTAAATGCTCGGGAATAATTTACATCTGAAACAACAAGGATAAGAACCTTGGAACCAAGCTGCAGAAAGCTTTACTAGAGGTAGGAATATGTAATATGTTGGTGGTTTGGTTTGGGGTTTTTTTTTTTGGTGTGTGTGTTGTTTTTGTTTGGGGTTTTTTTTGGTTCTCCACCACCCCTCCTCCCCTAGATTGCTGCTTTGGCTTAAATTTGGACCTTTTTTTTCAACTAGTATTTTATATTAAATCTTGACTCTTTGGGGAACCGAAAAAACCCAAAATGTATGCACATGTATGTTGTGTATGGAGAGAAATAATTATTAAAACCATATAGGTTATATAGATTTTATAAGACCAACTAGTTCTGAACAAAGTATTATTAAAACTTTATATGCACACAGAAAAGTCAATGTCTTGCTTCATGAGTATCCCTCATGAAAACATGATTTAAAATGTGTGAACAAAAGAAAACAAATCCTCCTTCTCTATGATACATTGTTTTAATAACTGAGAGAAACAACTTATTTTTTTCTGTCACGTATAAAACCAACATTCCATATTTGATGCATTAATGTTTGATAAGTTTCAAACTACATTTGCAGAGGCGTAATGTATTTTGAGTAGATTCATTTATACTTTTCATTTTTTTATAATTAAAAAAAGAAAAAAATGTGCTAGTTACACACTGAATTACACAACAGCAAAAAGGATCATAGGTTTTCCTCAATTGCAGAGTATGTAGTATACATAAAAGATTAGGCAGTGCCATTGTTCTGATGAAACATCTTTTAAGAAGACAGAAAGCAGGAATAATAACTGCTCTGGCCAGTAAAGTCTGAGTGACACTTTCAGTGACACTAGAATGTTAACCCTATTCTCTAGGTAAATTCACAATTTTTCCCCCTCCCCCTGTCTAAAATGTCCCTTTTTATTTTCCACATCTAATTTGTTGTGTAGTGTTCTATGAATACCTGCCAACATTCCATAGAGTCAAGCATGTGGTTCAAGGCATGAATATTTATAGTATTATTGAATATAGTCATTTGAGATGCTTCTGTCTGGAAGACATCATATAATTGCAGTACAATTTCATTATTGGAATTGTTGAAAAGACACTTCTCAATACAAAATAATCTCCAAAATGTAGATAATGTACATTAATTTAAAAGCAAATAGGCCTCACTGATGCTATCAGGAAAACTCCCACTGCATTAGACAGGATCTATCTTATAAATGCATAAAACCCACTCCAGATTTCAAAATGAGTTTATCTTCCTGGCAGAAATTGTGGTAAAGGTGGTGTATCCTTTTTTTCATGCCTTCCTAGTCACAAAGACTATAGATGTTACTTTGGCTCCTCACGGCTATTAATTCACTGTCAAAAGAAGCACTGCAATAGTTGCTTTCCAGAAAAATCTTCAGGCAAAGAAGGTAAGTACATAAAAGACTAGGACTAGGAGACATCTGCTCTTCTCAAGAGAATCCTTAAAAGGCTGAATCCATTAGCTTTACATGTACTCCCCAGTAGCAGATCAGCCATAAACTTTTTCTGAATTATATATGTTAACCAGAAATCTTGTATTTGATGAAAACAACTACTGGGAGAAATCCTATGGGTGATAAGATGTGCACAGCAAAACTTGGAGTTTTGTTTGATGGCCTATGAGCACAGACACTTAGGAATTCCATTTGACTTCATGTAGACTGGGACTACTTTTTTTTTTTTAACATCTACAAGTCCAAGAGAAGCCGACATTTAAGTGTTCTTAAAAATGCCTTTGAGTGAAGTAGAAATTTTCAAGATCAATATCTAATGTCAACATTACAGAACCACACAGCTACTGAAGAGTGCCCAATTTTCAGCATAAATTTTGATAAATGTGACTAAAATACACAATGATGTGCTTGTAAAACAAATCAATGCAGAAAATTATACAGTGTAGTTATGTCACTTAATTAAATTCAGAGGAAAGGACAGCCAATAGAAATGTGCAAAGGGTCTTGCTGTTACTTTGTCAATGATACTTTTCATTGAAGCTGACTAGAACCTGAAAACATTGAAAAACTTAAATCAGGATATTTGAGATACATTGAGACAGTCATCTTTTGATATTGTTGGCTAGACTACAGCATTATTTTAACAGCATAGTAAACTTTATTCAAATTAATTTAGGATTTGAATCCAAATTTAAAATTGAAATAATATTTCAGCATTCCAGGTAAGAATACTCAAATCTCTGAAAACTACATTTTAAAATTAATTTATATATAGGACTGATAGGACAAAAGGATGCTAGCACTTCTAATTTGTTTTCAGATTATCTTAGTGATAGTTTATTTCTACAAGATACACAGCACATTTATTAAGTGTTCATTTGGCAATTCAGAACAAAATTTAAGTTCTCAACCACCTGCAAGAGACATCTCTTTTCAAAGCTGTGGAAGTAAGATGATCCAGAAGAACTATTTAAATTCTACGGTATAGAAACGGATTTGTGAGTATCATTAAAAAAAGTCACTTTCTTGCTCAAAGTTTTTTGAAATCTTTTTATAGGAGCTCTGATGATCAGCAGCAAGAACTTTATGGTTACTTATATCAACAGATTTGTGATTTCCAAAGGAAGAGGGTAAAGTGCTCAAGAAATACGACAGTTGTTAGCCCCTATACACTGATTTCCATATATTAATATTACTGTGCTCACAATCATCCATTAATTTTGCTATTACAGCTATCTTATATTCTGATCCCTTTAAAATTGAATTTTTTAAGAGAGAAACTATGTGACTAAAAAAATATAAGAGTTTGAAAGATGTAGGAGAAACTGTAACTAGCTTCTACCTAGAATCTGAAACACCTTGTTCTTAGCTAAGAAATGAGGCAGACCCCAAGAATACAAAAGACAGTACAGAAACAATACAGTAAAGATCAGAAGGATATATTAATTAACATGACAATATCAAACTTCTATTTTAAAAGTACTGTGGCAATATAAAAACACCCTTCAACATTTACTAACAGTTATAATTTAGAAATACAGCAATTTTTTAGTTATTTTCTGATTTAGGTAGGGTGATAATTCCTTCTAAACAAACTGGTTTTGCCTGATGTCTGATAGTAAATATTAAGATTTTAATAACTTCACTTTATGGATTATGCAAAATGCACATGGTCTATCTAGGTGAACTATCCAGATTAGGTCATCAAGGGCTATGGCAACCTTGCACCACTGGCTTTGCAAAAGATGGCCAGCAGCAAAGGCTTGATCCTTTCTCTATTGACTGTGCTCAACTATTAAAAAATAATTTTGTGTAATAAGAAACACTCAATGAATTTGACAAGGAGGCGAACTCAAAGACATCATTTGAGAATTGTTTCCAAATGAGAAAAGTAGTAAAGGACAGTTAAAGATTAAATATTTAAATAGCCATATCTCTTCAGGTCATAAAAATAGTAATTACCAGAAATTTTTATTAGAAGGAGGACATAGTTTCACTAATGGGTGGATGTCTTCAAACTTAGCAAGTACTACTACAGAATTACATAACCCTCTAATGCTAATAGTCTTCTGACAAACCAATTCAAATCCTCCCTCTGAGACAAGGATCAGAGAACAAAACAAGGTAATATCAAGCTGCTGGTCTAGGGAAATACATCAGAAACTACAACTAAGTTAAGTGGATGTCTTAGAACTTAGCATTCAGCCTAGTCAATTTATAAGTATATGTTTAATTTATATATATATATACACACACACACTTTCTGGTTCACCATTTTGTAAACATGTAGTTAATACATCTTCTAAGCAAGACAGCCACAAGGGAATTGTTACTACTGCTGGAAGAGAAAAAGAAAGAAAGAAAAAGAATGCTGGAACAGGTGGAGGCAGTGACAGACATTACCAATTAGAGTAAACAGAAGCAAAAACAAATGACAGGTGCTAACATAGCCAGTTATGAAAGTCAACCATGCTTATCAGGAAAAACTATAATTACAAGACATAACTGAAAGTACAATTGCATCTTTTTTGTTAAATGTGAAAATCCTGGATTTAGATCATATCAAATTTAGCTCAGTGGGGAAACGTGTATGTATTTATTAAAAGAACACATACATGCAAACCACAATGAAAAAATAAAATTGAAAAATCAAAGAACTGTCTGAAAATCAGAAAATGGTGAGGAAAACAACACACCTTTTTACAGTAAAGACATTTTTTAGACAGAGCTCAATAAATGCTTTATAAATTATTATAATCCCTTTATACATAAAATTGCACACAACCTTAATTATAGTTTTATTAATATTACTGTGCAATATTATTGCAAACAATTAGTTTTATTTTACATTTTGAAATGTTATATTTCAAATAAAAATACTGTTTCATTAATTTTGAAATGACAAATGCTCTTGGTGATGTTAAAAAGTACTACTTTTGCTGTGCCTGCTCATGGTTAAATTAACAGGTTTATATTCTTTCATTTCACTGTTATTGGTTTATTTTTTTAATCATCAAATTAAAATTCAGATAGGCCAAAAAGAAAGGCTTTCCATGTTAGTAATGTACATGGTAGAACCATTAGTAGTATAATAGAAGTTTTGTAACACAAGTCTTGTATCCAGTAAACTTCTTGTCACTGATTTACTTAAGTAATTCCATTTTTGTGTAAAAAACAGGTTCTGAATAGTTCATAGTCTATGAAATATAGCCACATCTATGAAATAACTACTGTAATAATAACTTCTGTCGTTAAGGTGTTTCACGGATCACATTTTGTAACTAGACTCCTTAATAAAAATAAACCAAGCAGAAAGGTACTTTTATATTCAAAAATATTTCCTAATGAACCATATGTGAATTATTGGCGTTATTAACTTCTAAATTAAATTCCTAAAATCAGATTTCAAAACATAATTTTTATGCCATCAAAGTTGCAATTTTCCTCTTACTATCCTCATTCACATGTGTTCTTATTAATGTAAGGTAGGAACAATTTACTTAGAAATTGCATGCACTAAATGTTGTCCCTTCAGTGTATACACAGACATTGTGTACAGTCAATTAGTCTTTACTGTAAATGTTCATGTAAAGTGTAGCATTAATTATCTAATTCGTTTTGACATAATTAAAGCAGGGGTTTATATAAAACACAATGTCTCTTAAAGGCTCAAATACAGGTGTACTATAGCTTGTGAAATTTCTTTAACAAACAGCTGTCATTTCCTTCTGTTTCTAAAAATGAATGTGATAATACCGGTTCTGAAAACATTTACACAGTTATTTTACTAAAAATTTTAAATATAATATGACTAATAAATAGTCTGTGATATCATGCGCTGTATCAGAAGTGTGGCCAGCAGGTTGAGGGACCTGATTCTCCCCTTCTACTCTGCTCTTGTGAGACCTCACCTGGAGTACTCCATCCAGCTGTGGAGCCCTCAACATAAGAAGGATATTGAGTGGTTGGAGCACCTCTCCTATGAAGTAAGGCTGCGAGAATGGGGCTTGTTCTGCCTGGAGAGGAGAAGGCTCCAGGGAGACCTTATTGGAGCCTTCCAGTACCTGAAAAGGGTCTACAAGGAAGCTGGGGGGAAGGGACTTAAATTGAAAGCATAGAGATTTAGATTAGATATGAGGAAGTAGTTCCTCATGGAGAGGTTGGTGAAGCACTGGATCAGGTTGCCCAGAGAAACTGTGGATGCCCTATCCCTGGATGTCTTCAAGGCCAGGCTGGATGAGGTTTTGAGAAACCTGGTCTAGTGGAGGGTGTCCCTGCCCATGGCAGGGGGGTTGGAACTAGATGGTCTTTAAGGTCCCTTACAACCCTAACCATTCTATGATTCTATGACCTGCTTATCTTTTGACTTGATTTAGTTTTTTCAGTGTTAATTAATTATGCATGAGAGAGTAGTGATACGACAAGGAGTAATGGGTTTTAATAGAAAGCGGGTAGATTTAGATCAGATATCAGGAAGAAATTCTTCACTGTGAGAATGAGACACTGGAACAGGTTATCTACAGAAGTTGTGGGTACCCCATCCATGATTGTCTTCAAGTCCAGGCCAGATGAGGCTTTAAGAAACCTGGTCTAGTGTTGGGTGTCCCTGCCCAAGGCAGTGGGGTTGGAACTAGATGATCTTTGAGGTCCCTTCCAACCCTAACCATTCTATGATTGTATGATTCTAATAACTATATTTTACTTTAGTAGTCTTTACTAAAGAAAGTCATTACCCACAGTTTAATCTATTTGAAAAGACACTTTTACTCCATAAAGCGGTAACATTGTGAAAGAGCTTACATGGCAACTGCATTTCAGTATCTCATGGGTAGGGGTCAACTGTTGATTTATTATCACAATTGTTACAATTAATATTAAGAGAATAAAATGAATCAAAATATCTTACTGCATTTATCTTTTGGTTAAGTGAACAAAAAAAATAACCATAAAAAGCTGAGAAGCATGGAGACCATTTATAAGGTTACTGAAACCATGAAAGAAAAATTTACACTGCAGCAGAACTGCCAAACTGCAGCCTTTGAGAAAGTTTAATGAAATAGAAATTTAAATCATACTTTTCTAACCCCATCCAAATCACAGGTGCCAAGTTCAAATTAATTGTTCTCACCAACAAGGAGGGGCTGGTGGGGAATGTGATGCTCAAGGGCAGCCTTGGCTGCAGCAACCATGAAACGGTGGCATTCGAGATCCTTAAAGAGGCTAGGAGGCTGTGAAGCAAGCTCGCTACCCTGGACTTCAGGAGAGCAGACTTTGGCCTCTCCAGAGAACTGTTCGGCAGTGTTCCATGTGATGCAGCCCTGGAGAGAAGAGCAGCCCAAAAAAGCTGCCTAGTATTCAAGGATCTTCTCCTCCAACCTCAGAAGCTGTGGTAAGTTGGGTAAAAACACCAGGAGGCCTGTGTGGATGAACAAGCGGCTCTTGGACAAACAAAAGTGCAGAAAGGAACCCTACAGTGGGTGGAAGCAGGGATAGGTAGCCTGGGAAAATTACAGTGAATTTGTCTGAGAAGTAAGGGATCAGGTGAGGAAAGCTAAAACTGAAAGATTAAACCTGGCCAGGGACATCAAGGGCAACAAGAAGGGCTTCTATAGGTACACAAGTGATAAAGAAAGACCAGGGAAAATGTGGGCCCTCTGCAGAAGGAAATGGGAGAGCTGGTTTCCAAAGACAAGGAGAATGCCCAGATGCTCAATGATTTTTTTGCATCAGTCTTCACTGGCAAGGCCCCAAGACAAACCCCCCCCAAGCCGCAGAAAGCAAGGGCAGGGACTGGGAGAATGAAGAGCTGCCCATGGTTAGGGATGATCAGGTTCAAGAGCACCTAAGGAACCTGACGGTGCACAAGTCCATAGGACCTGATGAAATACATATGCGGGTCCTGAAAGAAATGGCGGATGAGGTTGCTAAACCTCTATCCATCATATCTGAGAAGTCATGGTAGTCTGGTGAAGTTCCCACTGACTACAGAAGGGGAAACATAACCTGTATCTTTAAAAAGGTGAAAAAAGGAAGAACCAGGGAACTACAGGCCAGTCAGTCTCACCTCTGTGCCTGGCAAGATCATGGAGCACATACTCCTGGAAATGATGCTAAGGCACAAGGAAACCAAGGAGGTGATTGGTGACAACCAACATGGCTTCACCATGGGCAGGTTGACCCTGACAAATATGTTGGCTTTCTATGATGGATTCGCAACCTTGGTGGATTAAGGAAAGGCAACTGCTGTCATCTAGCTGAACATGTGCAGAGTATTTTATACCATCTCGCATGACATCCTTGTCTCTAAATTGGTGAAGCATGGATTTGATGGATGGTGGATAAGAAGCTGGTTTGAGGGTTCCACTCAGAGAGTTGTGGTCAATGGCCTGATGTTTGAGTGTAGGCCAGTGACAAGCAGCGTTTATCAGGGTCGTCAATGTGACTGGTACTTCAACTTCTTTGTCAGTGATATGGACAGTGGGATTGAGTGCACCCTCAGCAAGTATGCTAATGATGCCAAGCTGTGTGGTGCAGTCAACATGCGGGAGGGAAGGGATGCCATTCAGAGGGACCTTGGCAGGCTGGAGAGTTGGGCCTGTGCCAACCTCATGAAGTTCAAAAAGGCCAAGTGCAAGGTCCTGCGCATGGAGTCAAGGCAATCCCAAGCACAAGTACAGGCTGGGTGGAGAATGGATTGAGAGCAGCCCTGAGGTGAAGGACTTGGGGTTTCTGGTGCATGAAAAGCTGGACAAGAGCCGGCAGTGTGCGCTGGCAGCCCAGAAAGCCAACTGTATCCTGGGGTGTATCGGGAGAAGCGTGGCCAGCAGGTCGAGGGAGGTGATTCTCCCCCTCTACTCTGTTCCCATTAGACCCCACCTGGAGTACTGCATCCAGCTCCGGAGCCCTCAACATAAGAAGGATATAGACTGATTGAAGCAAGTCCAGAAGAGGGCAACGAAGATGACCAGAGGCTGGAATACCTCTCTTAGGAGGACAGGCTGGGACAATTGGGCTTGTTCAGACAAGAGAAGAGAAGGCTCCAGGGGGACCTTATTGCAGCCTTCCAGTACCTGAAAGGGGCTACAAGGAAGCTGGGAGGGGATTTTTTACAAGGACCTGTAGTGACAGGGCAAGGGTTAACGGGTTTAAATTGAAAGCGGGGAGATTTAGATTGGATATCAGGAAGAAGTTCTTCCCGGAGAGGGTGGTGAGGCACTGGAACAGGTTG
>NW_010254576.1:43055-73118 GCF_000690775.1 Eurypyga helias
GAAGGTATCCCTGCCCATGGCAGGGAGTTGGAACTAGATCATCTTTAACATCCTTTCCAACCTAAATAATTCTATGATTCTACAGAATAATGTCAGCCACCTTCTTCCTATGACTTGTATACAAAGAACACTAATTTTCCACTCAAATCAGGCAGACAGCTACTTTAACTGGTGAGTTTGTCACATCTGCCTATGACTTCTACCCATCTGATGAATTCTCAAAGCATTCAAAAGGCAGAGAATGCATCCAGCACATAGCCTGCAGTAAAGTGCAGTGTGTTGGTGCTCTATTCCTATAAGCAGCTTGAGAAAGTGATAATGTTTCAGATGCCACAAAATAAATATTAATTATCACATGCTCAAAGCAGGATCTTCTAGGGCTAGGCCTAGCCAGATCTCATTCACCTTACCTCTGACATGTCAGAAAAATACAGTATTGCTTTTTCTACCTTATAGCCTATGCTATACAGGATCTGTTTCTTTCCACATTCGCATACAACTCTCTATTTTATAAATTCTGAACCGTTGAAAGATTAGAGTGTAACTTTAAAGTGACTCATAGAGTCATCCAAATTTGCATTCTGGAAATTACTCTGACATTCTGTTTTTTCTTGGTTTTTCAAACATCAAAGACAATACTAAGTGACTCTGCCTGTATATCTTAGCATATGGCTGTTTTTTTCTTCCAACACTAGGTCTGAATGCAACAGTATGTCACCAAACCTGAGTATTAAGAACGAGAAGTCAAAGCTAATCTTGGTTAGACCACAGAGTTACATGCGGCCATCTTTCACTCTAGCTTACATGGGATGGAACTCGAACACAGAAATATCTTGCACCTTATAACATGGTATTTATTTTCATTTTGTATTGATAACAGAAGTATGCTTAAACAGTTGGCAAAAAGAAAATGAAAAAAAAAAAACACCCTTAGCACAGGTCATTTGAAGATCTTTACCATATTTTGAGAAGAACGTGTACTCTCCACATTTTATGGGTTTAATGATACTTTATGATAAGCAAATAGGACCTTTTCTTAGCACAAGGACATGGACAAATGCCGTAACCTACATATTATATCTATTAATATTCTTAAATGAAAGAGCAAGATTTTCAATTACAGAGTGAGATTTTTTTAAACTCTTAAATAACTTGAATAAGATATTCACGTGAGTCTAAATGAAAATTCTTTCAATCCAAAAAGCACTATCTTTTTATATGTCCACTCCAACATATTTTAAAGTGAAAAAAACCCACACAAATCATAAGTGTACAGGAAAGTATATTGATAATTATTTTCCCAAACCTCAGTATTTTTATATAAGTAACTAATTTAAAAATAAATTAATGAGATCAAAAGGCTTCATTAAAATCACACTATAGTAAAACTTGTACTTTTTCTAAATCATCTTAGTATGTTTCAAAAATTCTATGTTTATTTACTTCTTCTAACAACTTTTAAAACTAATGACAAAACTAAGGATTAATACCTAGGATAGGCTATCTTCATAAATGAATAACAGGGGTGACCATGTAATACCTTGTTAAAAACTGGTTTTATACAAGAAGAAAAAAAAAATTAGTTTGTCCCCTTGTTTTCTCATATTTTTCAAGCTTTACTTTCATATGGGGGTGTTTTTTGCTTTTGTTTGTTTGTTTGCTTGTTTTCCCTGATTTTTATCTATGGAAGGAAACCAAGAAAAATATCTAACAACCAGGCAGAGTTCAAAATATGAGGAGAAATTGATTCAAGACTTACTCATTTTAATAGAAAAGGAAGAGTAATGCTGTCCATTACACTGAGAAAGTGTATCTTTTTGAAGAAGGGATGAAATAGGAAGCTAACTGGTTCTAATTCTTTTCCAAGCATAAATTCAAACCAAGATACACGAACATGGAATCACATTTTTACTTACAGTGCTGCAACTGGCAGATCATTCATGACATCCTATAAATTATAAGCCATTAGTATTCAGAGACTTAGCAGTGAGAAGCTACATCTTTCCCCATGTTTCATGAATGGTCCTGACAATGTTTTCCCAAATTAAGAAAGGAACAATAAACAGTGAACCCTAAAACTGCTGTGTGGAGGGAGACAGAGGAAGAAAGGAAACAATTAAATCAATATAAAGGAACATGAACACAAATAATTACCTACACACTTACCTACACAAAGGGGAGAAATTGAAACAAACAATAAAAGAGTAAAAAAACCCCAACAAACTGCATATTAGATTTTTCAAAGTGTTATTTAAAAAGCTTTATAGTATCTAAAACGCCTATATTTTAAGGGGACAATGCAAACAAAAGCACTGAGCTCAGATATTGCAAAATACTGGGAAAAAGTAGTCAAAGAACAAGAGAGCTTTAATAAAAGCATTAATCTGAGAACAAGAAAAAAATTACTACAGTTAGCCTATGGAGTATAGGTTAATTCTGCTTAGAGTTTAGCCCTGAAATGAAGCATTTCAGCTCAAGAGCAGCAGGAAAGGTTACCTCTGGAGCATTAAAACCTCTACAGAATCTTCTCATTTGAACAGGGGAATAATTCTCCTTAGCCATTTCTAGATACATTATCTCAAACATTAGTTATTATGTACTGTCCACAGTGTGCCACAGGCAACTTTTATTACAAGTTTTACTATTAAAAAGAAACAAAAAGGTCACTTTATAGACATATGAATTTGCAATTGATAACATTATCTACAAAGGTGAAATGTAAGGGTTTTCTCACAGTAGAAAGATCTTTTTTTCTAACTAATCTAGGCACTTTCATTCATCCTTGTTACAATGCACAATGTTCAGTGGGGAGTCAAAATTATTACTGGGTAAATCTACCGTAGCAATATCAAGACCTAAACAAAAAAGAACTCTGAACATGAAGCTGAATAACTATTAAAACTGAATTTGAAAGTCCTTGTTGATACTTAACCAAAAAGATGTGCTATGTTGAGAAATTATGTGAAGAATTTTTCTGCAGGTGGCAAAAGTATACCATAAATTTGGGAACCTTCAGGAAAAAGTCAGTGAATTACAGGGCCTATTTCTTCAACTCTATTCTGCTAAACATTATCATGAAGTTCTTACAAATATCATATACTTCTGAACATCACTGCCACACCAAACCTGATTTCTTTCTCATGTATCTACTTGTGAATACAGATATGAGTTGATACCATAAGTAGAAGTATATCTTTGATATATTAGTTATTATGATATTAGTTATTATGATATTTATGTCCTTCATGTATTTATAATTTTAGAATCCATTGTACAAAATTTTTTAGTGATGGTTGTATATGAAACATTGCATATTAGATGAAGTCTCTTTCAAATAGCATATTATTTTGTGCATGGAACTTGGATATCATCTTGTGGATGTAAATAAAATGGTTGCATTTATCTGACAAGTTGAATAAGGTCAATTTTTTTATGCCACAGAGAACTACCATGGCAAATATTCTGAATAATCAAATTCATGTAATAGTAGGTTTTTAATTCTACAGCAATTTTTATCAGAATGCTAAAAAACTTCATATTGTATTTGCTTTTAAATACATGGTAGTGAGATTTGGAAAGACCAAGTGATATGTCCAGCATCAGTTAATCTGTGACAGACCTAAAAAGAAAACAGATTTTCTCAATACCATTGTAGGAAATGCTATTAAAATTAGGGAATTAAAACTACCTTACTATTTCAGTTAAAATATCAGAAACAGAATATCTTAAATAACCTTCACATCAAATTGTCAAAGGCAAACAGAGTTAGTATTTTGTTGGCCAATGATCATTAGTATCCTGGAATCATCATTAAAACTCACTACCTGTACCTCAGGATCAATCTACAGATAAAAACTTTATAATTTGAAGATGGATATTATACATATTTTTACATGCCATGTTCTAATGATAACAGAAAACTAAAGCAAATATTTTTTTCCTATTTCTTCTTTCATCTCCCACAACAAATTATGTATGAAGTATAAGTGATATGAGTTCATCAACCCTTTAAAAGATGTCAGTATAGAGCTGCTTTACAGACAGCCTCTTTTTTCAGACTGCACCTCTATCGGGTATGAAAAGATTACACTTCTGCAAGTTATTTTACAGACAGGGATAGGACTGTTCTTTAAAATCAGAAAGAGAGAGATCATCTACACAAATCATTACAATTTAGAAATGTCAATTAACCCCCCAATCTTGAATATGTCTATTATTATATTGCACTGCAAGCTATATATTTTACATAAAATAAAGAGATAATATAAGTCAAAAGTACAAATACCTGTCTCAAGACTCTAACATCCACATGCTTGTGCTGTACCTGCTGGGTACAGGCAGTACCCAGAAAACTGGCTAAGTCCCATCATGTAAAACGGTTGAAAAGTATTATTCATTACAGATATTGCAGCCAACAGGTGACATAGATACACTCAAAAAAAATTTGAACCTTGAGGACCCAGTAGACAAATCCTTCACCTACCTGCACTCCACATATTTTTTATTACTCTATACTACATGATAAAATAAAGATTTTCAAGTTCCATAACAAAGAAGAAAAAATATGAAGTATAATTGTAAAAAATGTAAAAGCCACAGGAAAAATAGTGTATGTAAAAAAGTAAAAATAAAAAAGGTCTTATATAGTAAGTTAATGACACAAAGTTTGTGATGAAAAATCCCATTATATTATTGAGCTTAAGACTATCTAAATTATAATGGAAGGGGAAAGGTCATCACTCTCCTGACTCACTCAGAGGTGGGAAGGTGTGTTTTGGCCTTTCATTCTTTTACAGCCAGCAGTAAAGGTCAGTAGTGGTATCAATCACATGGAAAAAGGGAGGACTGGAGAAGGAAACGTATGGTTTTGTAACTGCATTTACAGTTCTACACCAAATAGATAAAGGAGAAACAGAAAGCTTAGGTTTATATTGTCTGTATTTCTCCCTCTAAAATAACAGTAACATCAGTAAAGCAGGCAGAAAGGAAGAAAAAAACCCCATGTAAACAAAAGAACATCATAAACAGTTTAATTTTATAACTACTTGTCTGTCTAATGTCACTTAATTGTTAAAATATTAAAACTTGTACATTTGCAAGGTACTACAGAGGAAAAGCAAGCGTGTTTTATATGTTTAATGGTGTAATTCATCATTTTTGAGATTAAATTCCCACTTGAAGTGTACAGTGGAAAAGTAAATTTGATTTCCTCCTTCTGGTAAATAAAAGTAAAGCTATATTCTGCCAGCTCCAGGGGTGTCAGCAGAACAGTTTCATCACTGTTCAAGACTGACTTCTTTTCAGTGATAGGCAGAGTGGAAGAAATAAAAAAGTTATTTGAAATGTCCCTAATTCCATTGTCTCTTTGGTTCTTTCTTCCTTGGGAAGTTTGCAGTGTATGAATTTTTAACATCAACAAAGGCCCAAGGAAGTTCTACTGAAAAAACAAACAAGACATATACAACAATAATATTGAAAGATGTGTATCTTCGTGGAACAAAGGAAAAAATACTTCCAACATAGAGGTTTCGGTTATGTTTATGGCAATTCAATATAACACAACACGACAGTTCTGAAGAAGCTGTTTTCTTCTACTATGTAAAACAATTAGAGACTATTCTCTTCTTGAGAATCATAAACCAAGTAGTTTTATGAACACTGAATTAAAAAAAAAAAGAAAAATCAACAAAAGCTGAAATAGCCATACAAAGGAATTATGATCTCATCTGAACAGAGGCAAAGTGAGTCATTAAAAGGAAGATATAATACAAGCCAGATTTCCTGCCCAGCTTCCTCTGACCTGTTGGCAGAACTATTTTCCTCTTGCGGTAAAAAGTGTGCCTAGCAATTGTTCTGCCCACTATGCAAGCTCTGTCAGGACAATACAACTGACATGCTCATACAGCAGGAAGAATCACATCAGGTATGCACATCAACACATGCACTTGACAGCTCTCTAATTGCAATGACTTGTGGGGAGTCCTCCAACCCAGTTTAAAAATCTCACTCCAACAGCAACCCAGCATTATGTACAGCTTAAACCTTGTTTAATTACTTACTAACCTTTACTGTAAGAACAACAGATACTGTCATATTGGGTACTTACATGACTGCTGACAGGTTTGAAACTACTGCATTGGAACCTATTTTCATGTGACAGCCGCAGTGCAGATACTTGTCTGTACACTGGTGCTGAATGCTAATCACTAATACAGTCTGGGAACAACTGCCAGCTACATCACTTATCACTAAAATGAACAGAAAGGCCTTAATTGTCTTATCATGTACTTTGTGCTTTCTGCTAGAATGGCTAGAAACCACCATGAAATACTAGGAGGGACAAAATAATTATAAACCAGTAGGAATTTCAAGGGTTAATGATAAAAGCAATTCCAAAAGTAACCTAAGGAACTCATTCTTCTACATATATACACTTTAAATGCTATTCAAAAGAGATCTTTACTGTGTATGAAAACTGAATTGAACACAGGTTATGAAAAAAGTGTTATTCAAAGATGTAATGTGGGATATAGACAGGACATAAAGCATAATTTCCCTCAGTTTGAATATTTAGCTATATCACTTGACAATATTCTCATAGAATACCTTTCTTGAAAAATAAGTACTTTTAGTTATTAAAAAGTAATTTAAAGTTTATATGCTGTACAGTAATTTTGAAAATTCAAAATTCATAACACAGATGCAAAGTAGGTACTTCTCTGATGCTAGTTAAGCAGCATGCTCAAATAGTATTTCCTGTAAATAAAAACACCTCTTCCTTTTTCTCCAAATAATGATCATCATGGTATACACATAATTAAAAAAAAAGTAAAGAAAATTTTTTCAGAAAAGAAAAAATAGTAAGAACACTTAAAAAAATATGTGCTCAACATTTTCAAAACTTTCTAATTAAAATACATAAAATGCTAAAATTAAGAGACAGAAAAAAGCCTGAACAGTGTTCATAAAATACCCATAGCTGCTGGAAAAGATTTTATCTTTGTCATATGATGATGAAGCCAAATAACTGTTGCTGGAATGAATGCAGGCTGATGATCAAGGTTTTCAAATTGAAGTGAGGGATATCACAATTTGTATTTTTCTTAGTAGTTCCTCTGTCTGTACAAATTCTCTCTAAAGTTCATTACTTTCTGTATTAGATGTCACTTTCAACAGATAGTCATGTCTTTATCAAAAATGTGATATATCGCTTTAATATGTTTATGCCCTGTTGTATGTTAAATTGTTCATACAGCCAGCAAGTTCTAAGCAGTTCACAAAATATCAGAGAATCAGTAATTAAGAACAATGTTAACTTCAGGGGCAAGAAGCTACTTGTGAAGAAAAGTTTTCTGCTATCTGATGTAATTTATGCAAGATCTGATAAAAGCATTCACCTAACTTAAATAAACAAATTGTGTGTTAAAAACTGTTAGCATATACTGAATACCTGTATTATTTGAACACAAAGTACATTAAATTTAACAGTTCATTAAATAAATTAATAACATATTTATTAAGCATGAATTAGAACTTAAAAGCATGGTATGAATTAACTTTAAGAATTTTCACAGGGAAGGCAAAAAGATAGAGTATGATGCTTTGTGGACATAATGAACTGGACATTTTTTTTTTCCAGTTGAAAGAGAAATAAATAAGTGTAATTAAAACACTGTTAAAAGTATAGTTTATGCATATAAAAATAAGACATGAATTAAACTTAAACATGTTTACTATGATTTAAGTGAGACTTAATTTAACTTCATTCATCAATAAATTTTAATTTCAAATTTATTTTTTATTACACCCACTTTTCAAATAATGCTCCCAGTGTTACCGTCCACAACACATTTCAAAATTCCTAAAGCAAATAAATAAATAAATAAATACATACAGCCGTTTGCCATTCCTATGCTAATATCCAATTAATTAAGCATGAATTTAGGGGTAATTCCATTACAATTTATAAATATTCCTGGAAGTAAATACGTGTGTGCATATATACATATAAGTATGCCATGAGTTACTCTGTCTACAAACACACCAGCATGTATTCTTTCTATTTATTAATCAAATAAAATTTTAAGACGACTATTTTACAAGATATTTTGCTTTCAGCAGGCATTTAAAAAACACAACAAAACAAAGTAAAAGAAGAAAATCGTTTTCAATTCAGTTTACCAATTTCTAACAAGAGTTAGATAACTATGGTTATGGGTGTATATATGTGAATGAACGAATAAATCCTTAACCCACCATATCTTTTTCTCCAGTTTGCAAGCTGTCACCCGTGAAAAGTATGGTGTAGATGGTAGGATGATACTGTACCTGATTGGCTCTGGAGGTGGTCATGGGATCAGATGGAGAGGACTTGGTGGTAGTTGGGGAAGATGGCAATGTCTGGGAACAAAGCAGTTCAGGAGCAAATCAACCTTTACAAGCCTTAGACTGAACAGTTAAAAAAAATAAATAAGCCAACAAAAGTAACATAACTAGAAAATCAAAATAAATAAAAAATGCCTAAGACAAAATTTTTCTCCTACTCATTGGAACTTAATGGAATTTAAAGTCAATTGGATAAATAATGCATGTAAATATGCATGCTTATGCATGTAAAAACAAATTCATGACTTGAAATCAAGATGGTGAACTCACATACTCAAAAATATGCTGACCGCATGAGGAATATATTCTTTCCTCTCTCCTCCTCTTGGGAAAAATGAAGACTATAGTAAACACAAATTCCAGCAAGTTCAATGAGCACACTAGAAACAGCTATCAGTCTACAAACAAACAGGGCGAACATCTAAAAGAAGTTAGACACATTAACCTTGGTACCTTATAATGCACCATTCTATAGCACAGACTGTCACCAACAAAATGTGTTCCAGATGTTACAACAATTACACTGTATCTACTGATTTTTTTTGGGATATACTAACTGCTAAAATATTTATTGATCTTTTTTAATTAAGAGGCAGGTGAAAAAATATAAACATCAATCTCATGATGAATGAACATGCAACTAATACCTTCACAACAAATAACTAAAATATATTTATGATTAATGTTAAAAATGTCCATTTAGTTGAGCAAAGGTTAATAACTTATCAGGCCTGTGTTCAAAATAAACACAAAAAAGAATTAAGAGTCATATTTATTGATCATGTTTTCTAAATGATACACATATGTTTAACATTAATTCTTGAACATATCAGAAAAGCACTGCTCTGTTTAAAATTTTTATATACACATTTTTCTTTTTAAAATATTAGATCCTGACAGAATAACTCTTCTTTTCCTTTTATAAATGTAATGAAAATCTAAAATTCCAATTTTCCAAATGTAACATACAAGACTTATTCAAAGCATGCTTTTTGACAACTTGGTAATATATAAATATTATAAAATATCCAAAATTACACTACTTTAAGAAATAAGATGTTAAAATGCTACACACTGTGATTTAACATATGGTCACATAATTGCTAACCAAAACTATTTAGAAATAAATGCAGCAAAATTTCACACGTTAGCAGTTACTTACAATCATTGATAGTCCCTCATAAAATAGGTATACATACTTTTGCACTAAAACTCTTAATGCATATGAGAAAGCTGGGACACTGTGAATGCATAAAGTTATGTATTAGCAAAAGATGGGCTTATACATATGCACACATAAATATTTTAGTTGTATGTTAAGCAATATGAAGATCCATTTTTTCATAGTTTGTACATAAACAAGCAGCCAAAACAGGAAAAAAATCTTAAGAAACAGATCTATATTTTGTGTTTCCAACTTGCAACTTATGTTATAAAACAATAAAAAAAATACAGATACAGCTTAGGCATCAACTTGGACTCTTTCAAGGGGCTTAAGTAAAAAATACTAGATATGTATATAGGGAATTATAAAATATATGTAGCTTGGCAAAATGTTATTGGTCAGCAGACACTATACGTTTTGAAAATCAGAATAAAGGATTCCCATGTCTTTCTGTACAGAGCATGGGTTCGCTCATAAGGGGCCAGAATTATTTAGAAAAAGAAATGTCAGATTAGTACAGGCCTAACACTATTCAATTACAGAAATATACTTCTGATTTTAATGGGATGATGCAGTAGTTCTTTTACCAACATGTGAAACTAAAGTGAACTGATTTTCATTGTTTAACCTTAAACAGGGGAAAAAACCCCCAAACAAACAAAACCAAAAACCCAACCAAATGGAAGATTGTAACTTATCCCAATAGGTTTTCTTTATTATAGCTACATATTAAACTTTCATCCTGAACTAAAATAGTATATTAAAAAAGTTGTTACTGTTGTCCAGCAAAACTGTAGCAATATATTGTGACTAAAGTATTTCAGACATCCGATAGTTTGTGTGATCAACACCACTGCCAACTAGGGCATAGTGACTGTATATTGTTTTTGTATGCTAGGCTAATTAATAAAAGAAAAAATAGTTCATTTTTCACAGGTATTAGTAAATCTAACTACTGGATTTATAAGAAAATATGTAGAACACTTGAATATCAAATAATGACCTAATCACTGATACCAAAAGTAATTTAAGAAACTGGAAGAGTCTCAGTTTTCAATTAATATCAATCTTCCTAGGGCACAGAAATGTATGGTTGCGATGAAAACAGAGTGATGATACTCATTTCAGGGAACTGTTGAACTATAATATCTATTAAGTAGAAGCATTTAACCTCTCTATTTTAGCAAAAACTTGGTTAAAGTACAACAATAAAAAGATAACAACATTTAAAATCAAAACAATTGTGTTAATGAATAAAAATCAAGTACTGGCATACATGTTTTTTTCCAAATATGTGTAACAATGACAAAATACTGAAATAGCAGTAAGTTTTTTTGCTTTGTGGTTTTGGTGTTTTTTCTTTTTATATAGGTTGGTTGTATTTGAGGCTTAATCTCTCTTACTTTGTTTATTGACATAACTGGTTTTTTAAACTGACAGCATCTTGCAAAAATTCATCCCTCTTCATGCTACTGTATAATTCTGGAAATACATGAATTTATCGAGACATACCTATTTAATTCTTCAGTATTAAGGTAATACAAAGCAATTACTCAAAAATATATATATAAAAAAAGAAGGAGCAGAACCATTTCGATTTTGTATTGAATTTCCACTGGCTGATAAGTAATTTATTGATACACTCTCAATTGCTTCGTAAGAACTATTAGGTAAAATTACTTTTTAAAGAAAGTTGGACAGAACTCAGTAATTCTGATTTATTATGCAGCATAGATTTTTTTTTTTTAAATTTGGCAAGCGTTTAACATTAGTAGAGCACTTGAATTCAGTAGTTATTAGGCTTCTGGGAATGAGATGTATAAAGTGATTAGAAATCATAAGATAAATTTACAGTAGAGTTCCAATACTTGCGACTGAAACATGCATACTATAACTGAATGTTTCCTGAAATTGCAGGTTGTCTGGTGGCAGGGTTATAGAAAAAAGCCAATCAGAATTTCTACCACACACCACTTCTAAGACTTGTGGGGGTTTTTTATGCTATATTTTACTTAGTAGTATAAGTCATAATGAAATTGCTCTTCTCTGTTTTCTCAAATATTACTTTCCTATTACTTATGAGACAATGAATGGGAGACTATATTTACAAGTAACAGTGTTGCTATACTTGGATTCATTATACTGTGAGAGTCTGCTCTCAGGCTGCAAAACATACTAAAGGTTGCAGAAATATGGTCAAAGCATCGCACTTTCATGCTTCATATTTCTGAGTCACAGAGCGAAGATACAGCTGTATTAAAACAGTACAGACTAGATACACTCCATCTGCAGTGTTCCTAAAGGTCTCTGAACTCTCTTTCAATGACTTCATGAATTGCCTAATGCAGAGCAATGTATAAATGATGTCATACACTTTATCACACACTAAACAAATGTCAATACTTACACCCTCGTTACTAAATATTGCACTGAGAAGGTTACTTCTCAGTACGTAGTATATTTTTATATAGGAGAGTAGAAAGAAAAGGCAGAAAATGAAACAGCATTTGAAAACAGGGTTAGGCACATAAAAGCATATAAAGAGTATCATTTATATGTGAAAATGAAACTGCATTTAAAGATTACCAATTTTCAGTTTCTCACTACAGGGCTTGCCAAACAAAATAAATCTTGGTAATAACATTACCCACATTAAATTACTATGAATACTAAGCTACTACTGAGTTTCAGTCTTGCATATATTAATCCTGGTGCTTTTAAATCACTGAAATTAATGTGATGACAAAACTAATTTGCTTAAGCCAATATTTTAATGCACTTTAAGAAAAGGTGGTATCTGTTTTGAATTGTATTAAACAGTTGAAAACCTTCTGCAGCTAAAACGTCAGAGAGCACTGCAAGGCCCCATTCTGCTGAACAACATGAAAAACTGTCTAGACTTTCAACAGTATCAGAGATGAGCCATTCTAAACAGACCACTTGCTTTCTTAAACATATTGAGTCTTCTTTTCATCTGCTTTGAACTCCTTTAATATGTAACTTTAGCAAATAATTCTCATGTCAGCGATGATTGTATAAATACATAACACATTTCAGAAGTAAAATTTGGGAAAAAAACTAATCCAGAATTAACAATTTATTTACAATCCAGATTGTAAAAAGGCTACCTTTGATGACTTCAGTGATCTAATTTTACTTTCTACCTTTTCACTTCTATAAATAACAAATAAAATACAATCTGATGGTATTTCATCCTCTTTACATTTGGTCTTGTTTTTGTGATAAGAATACACAGGTCATAGGGCAAGACAAAAAGACTAAGCAAGCTAGCATATATACACTGGACGCTTATGTAAAGGTGTTTACAGAGGTAATTTATCTGCATATCTGAACTCCTGGGGACTTGTCTTTGAAGGAGAGAAGTGTGATGATGTAACTATGATGTAAAAGAAATTATCTCCTGTTCTGTCTGGGGACAAGAAGGTGTCAGGAGCTTAAAGCAAACCAACAGGTGATATTTGGATCATCAGAGCAATTCTGGATGGAGAAGGAATGATTTAGGATGAAGACTGCAGTAAAATGGACAAAGAAGAATCAGGACCTTCTCTTTCCTCAGAACTTGTCACACTAACACAGAAATACTACAAGATCTGGTGCTGTTATACAGTAGTACTAGAAAACTCAAGTAAGTAACCAAACACAAGCATCAAAACACATAAGATACAGGTCTCAGATAAAATGTCAATAAAGCTCAAATCCTAGAAGGAAAGAAAATGTCACCTTTTGATTCTGGGCTACTCTGGGATTTGGAAAAATACCACCAAAACTAAAAACATCAGAAGGTGTAAGATAACTTCAGAATTTTCTTAAGAATCAGAACACTGTTGGAAATTTCTGCAATGTTGAATGCTGTTCATCCCCCAACAAAATGTACTGTTCGCATTATGCCTTTGAAACACACACAATGAAGAGTTAATCACCAGCTACCCAGTTAATCGTGTTCATAAGGCACGGTTTTGCATACATATTGTGATTATATCCAACACCAGTAAAATGAAACAGAAAATTAAAACAGTGATCTGGCACCAGAATTAAGTCAAGGGCACAGGAGAGACAGGATAGAGTATACATATTTTTATGGAATGATAAACTTTTGCCATGGACTCTAATACAAGGAACTCTCTCTGTAGTAAATAATGCCTTTTTTTTTTCTCATAACTTGTAAACACACCTGCATATCTTATTATTCACTGCAGAATGGTTAACTGGTGAGATTCTACACCTATGTTCAAAAGTGAAAAAAGTTTATAAGAAATTGTTGACTAGATGAAGAGACAGTGATCTAAAAACTACTTATTATTTACCTCAAAAATTCAGTTATTTCCTCATACTCTGCAGTTTAGTAAGGTTCATCTAGAAGAAAAGATTGTTGCCTTAAACAGATAAAAAGATGAAAGGCTCACCAGAAGGGAGAGGCATTTTAAGAAAACAGTGAAAGTTTCTGAAGGGAAGAAAGCCTTGGGGGTATCAGTGGATGAAAAACTGAATATGAGCTGGAAATATGCATGCACAGCCCAGAAAGGCAACCATATCCTGGGCTGCATCTAAGTGTGCCTAGAAGGTCGAGAGATGATTTTCCTCTTCTGTTCCACTCTTGTGAGAACACACCTCTAGTTCTGCACCTAGCTCTGAGGCTCCAATCAGAAGACAGACAGGGACCTGCTCAAGCAAGTCCAAGAGAAGAGCCATAAAAATGATCAAGAGGCTGGAGCACCCTCCCTATGAAGACAGACTGAGAGGGTTGGGGTCATTTGACCTGGAAAAGAAAAGGCTCCAGGGTGACCTTATAGCAGTCTTCCAGTACCTAAATGGGCCTACAGGAAAGATGAGAGGGGACTCTTTATCAGGGAGTGTAGTGATAGGATGAGGGATAACAGTTTTAAACTGAAAGAAGGTAGATTTAGATAGGACATCAGGAAGAAATTCTTCATGGGGAAAGTGGTGAGGCACTGGAACAGGTTGCCCAGAGAAGCTGTGGATGCCCCATCCCTGGAAGTGTTCAAGGTCAAGATGAAGCTTTGAGCAACCTGGTCTAGTGGAAGGTGTCTCTGCCCATAGCAGGGGGGTTGGAACCAAATGATCTTTAAGGCCCCTTCCAACCCAAACCATTCTGTAAGTCTATGAAGTCTACCAAGTCTTTATCATTTGAAGAACTCATATCCTGTATTTAAAAAACAAAACAATCTTTTTTTTAAGCCAATATTTCCTGATCTGTATTCTTAAAGTCAGGGTGGTTTGGGTTTTTTAAATTTATTTTTTAATCAAAATTTCTCAAGTAAAAGCAATCATTATCACTAGAAGAATGTGAATTTGCAAATCTGAGTTCAGACATTCAGTTTTGTAAATTTATAATACAAAATCTGTGACCATGATGAACAAACAGATGTTAAAGACTCATGAGAGCTAATTTTTTCATCTACAGAAAAAGCTGAAATGAAACTGGCTTCAATGAAAACACTGACTGGAACGTTCTTTATGTGGAAGTTTTACTCTGGATTTTCAAGGACAAAAATCTTCAACCTTCGTCCATGCTTTGATAGCTAAACATTTCATAGAATAAAAGAATAAGCCAGGTTGGAAGGGATCTCAGAAGGTGAAACAGCACAAACTCCTGCTTGAAGCAGAATTAGCTGTAAGATCACACATCTTCCCCTCTATCTAATGCACAATTCTGCAATGGTCATCTCTGATTCCATGTGCTTCCTGGACAGGCTTTTAAAACACCTGCTACGTGTAAAAAAACTGAAAGCTGGAACGAAAATTCAACTAGCATACAAAGCTAGCAATAGTTTCTGAAGAAAGTGATGTGATAAGACCACATTATGTAGCCTTTTCCATTGTTCATGGGAGCTGCTATATATTAAAAGGTAAGACTTAGTTTTGTGTGCTGCTTACAAAGCTTAAACCACTCAAGCTCCTGACCACTTTATGACAACTCTATTCTGTATCACTGGGTTATTGAAACATTACTGAAATATGGTCTGAAAGAGTTGGTGTGATACTTCAATTAATAAAGAGAGAAAAGGAGGTTAGACACTCAGAGTAGTTTCTAGACAAGAGCACAGGAATCGGTTATTGTTGAACGATGCCTAGAAACAGCAGATGGATGACACCTATGAAGAGATTCACCTATGTTACACAGAGATAAAATATGTAAACTTTTGTCAATTAAATATCTATCAGACTTGTTTGGAGGGCAGAATTTCCCGGTATCTACTGTTAAGTCTATAGGAATGGAAGATGTAGAAAAATGAAGTGAAGAAGGCTCAAAAGAAATCTGAAGTTGAAAAAGCTGAAGTTAGAGAGACCAGAATGCTTGGACTTCCATTAGAAAGGAGAAATGCCAGACCAGACTCAGCCTCAATGTATACCCATGTCTTTCCTGAAAACAGAAAGTGCTGAAAGTGAAGCAGTCACGTCAGCAAAGGCTTTACCTACTGTCTTTCTTCATTGAAACTGTAGCCACAAGATAGCTCATTTCTCTGAGGTGAGTGTCAGTACAGCATTCTCAGACAAAGAAATGACATTAGGCAAATGAGAGTTATATGCTTCAACTACATACCTGTAGCTGAAGGAGGTTTTCTTTACAGGGAGAAAACGACATTTGCTTTTTGGTAGAAACAATTAGAAAACCAACAAAAATATCTTTGAAGTCCCTAATGCAGGTAAAATTTATTATTTCAAATCAACTCTCAATCTCAAATGCTAAGTCTACTTTCTTCAATCTGCAAAATAATACTGTGGGTGCCAAAGTTATTAGGTAGTACTCTAAGACAGGAAGAATCATGTAGAAGTTTGTGTAAAAGAAGAAATTGTAATTCATAAAGCTTATTTTTTGCAAAGTCCAAAATGACTCATATTATAAATTACACTGATGATTTTAATAAAATTGAGACCTGTCTGCTATTAAAAAAAAAAGGCAACATTGGAGTTATAGATTATGATTACCTGTTATAAAATATTAACCTTTTATTTCTTAAATAGGGATATTATATCTTTCATTAAGATACAGAATATTCTGACATTAGAGGATAGATTACTTCACTGCAAACTCTAAGAACTAAGCTATTTTACTTTTTGGTAAAAATAGATTTTAGATTTATTGAATCAATATTTATAGTGTATGAATTTCTCATGAATAGATTTTGCATTATTAAAAGAGAAGTTAAACAATTCATTGTGGCTAAAACTGCTCAGCATAAGTGCATGCGTATCTCCAAATATTTGCAGTTATATTATTATACACCTGTATGTATACAGGTAATATATTTAAATTTTAGATGTAGGGCCAGTCAATAAATCAGTCTTAGAAGGTACACATTGTATTTAGTTTATGTCTTAGCTTGACTAGTAGAAGCTCTGTTTACTAATTAATCCCCCCAGAATTTAATTTAGCTTTCTAAACATGAAAATGTCTTTTAAAAACAGAAACAACAAACCCCAAACCAACCAATCAAACTAAAAAAATCCCACAAACTGATTAAAAAAACTGAAACACTTTACAAATAAGTTTTTTTGGAGAAGTATTGTGGGCAAGCCATATCAATTTCAGATAGAAGAGAGGAAGTATTTAGACATGAAACTAAACAGCTTTGTAATCTACTTTCTCAGGATCTTACTGACTCACCTAAAAATTAGTTTCAATTCATAACACAGGGGAAAAACATTTTTCATTGTAATAGAGAACACTGATTTCCCACTGGATTAAGAAGTATTGGCATAAGCCATTTTATGAGCAGGAAAGCCATTCAAAATACAGGTCTTTTCAGCTTTTTCTATCTCAGGCATAATAATTTTCCTGTCTAATAATGGATAAATTAATCCTATAAAATTGGGGATTTTCTTTTTAGTATTCTCTTCTAAATTATCTAGAGTATTTTATATAAAGGTATCACATATACAGAAAAATAATATAGTGGTAAATAGAAATCATATACAATCACTTATGTACAGTTTCATCCATCAAACGCAGTCTAATCATTCCAAACTCATGCTGTTTGAAGACATCTTCATATAACCATTGTGTGTATGTCACTACTTACAAAGTAAAGTAATTGCATACAGTTACCAATTTATATATAGGAAACTAGATCTTACTAGCATAAAAGGATGAAACAAACTTCTCCCATATAGGACAGTTGCAAAACTAAAAGCTATCCTATATAGGATAGAGAGACAAGACAAAATTTTACTAATATTCACTCATTTCTTTCTTCAGATTTTTCTTATTTAGTACAGTTTAAAATCCTGAATGACACGTATTTCACATTCTTCTTACAGGGCAATTTTATTTAAAAAAAAATAAAATTCTTCCGGAAAATGTAATGAACTAAAGAATACTAGACCAATAATACATTGCAAAGATATTTGCATTGACCATAGATTTTGAAAGAAGACAGTGTAATACAGGGAAAATATGCCAAAAATAACATAAATTGAAGTTGTAGAAAACATCCCAAGTAAATTATATTTTCAAATTCTTACAAGTAAGATTTTAAAGTATCTAATATATGGTCTATGTAAAAAAAAAAAAAAAAATTGGTTTTATTTTATATACATAAAAGCAGGAAACATTCTGTCTAAAAATCTGTGATTTGTACTAGTGCTGGATATTTACAAAGAAGTTAATCCTTTGAGATTTAAATTCAGCAATCTTTATCTAAAACCTGGAAGTGTAGTATCACCTTATACAGTAGAGAGAAGTTTATGAAAGAAAAACAGTAGAGAGTGGCATTGAAACTTAGAAATGGCTGTCTGAAAGAAACAAGGAATACATAAGTATAAGGTAAAAGAGGACAAATTACTGAAGGGTAAAATAATTTTCTTAAAGAACACGTTATGTTGACCCCTTGCAGCCTTAAAGTTTTAAGACTTCTAAGGAGCTGCTGTGACTCTATTCCCAACCAAAAACTCACTTGTTTGATGCGGTCTGGATTAACAGTTGTCTGAGGTTGTAAGATGCTGACAGGCTCTGTCTTGGCCACATTTTGAGGCATTTCTCGAATCTTCTCTGCAATGAAGCCATGAACCGCATTTAGTGCTTCAACTGTTCCCTGGATCAGACACACCCGCTCTGTAGTACCTGCAAATACCAAAAGTTGATCTGAATAAAGTGGATTTTTCAAGATCCCACCGACTGCTTCAAATATGACATAAAGATGGCACTCAAATGCAACCTTGCAGAACCAAATAGCAATACGTCCATAAACATACAAAGGAAACTATTTCTAAAAGATAACATCATACTGATGATTTGAAGATGTTTTAAACAACTCCTACTTGTGTAGATCCTACAAACTCATAACTTTCCAAGCCAATCTAGATAATATAAATTAGAAGAAAGAAAGAAAAACAAACAAACAAAGAAAAACAAACCCCACCAAAACAAACCAAAAAAACCACCAAAACCCATGCAGTTTTGTTAGAAATATTAGCAAATTCAGTAAGTGTGAAGAATACATGCCTTTTAAATTATTCCAGCCTAGCTCTAGATTATTCTAAAATACTATACAACTTTTAGGCACCATAATGTTGAACGTAATAGCCAATATTATAGAGGTACTTGGAACAATCTTTTGTAATAAACACCTGGACTGCAAATACACTCATTTAGTGTAGAGGTTTTGGGATAATTTCTTAAAACACCTGCAAGTTGTTATGCCAAGACCTTTCAAGGACAGCTGATCTCATATATTTGAGTATCCACTTCATCTTTTATAACCTTTCTATGTTACAACATCCTTGCAATAACTGCAATTATTTACTGAATACACAAACTTTAAGCTGTCTTTATTGTGATTTAGCAGTTGGAAATGATGAAATCTTGTACCAGATAAGTAGTCAATACCATAAATTATATTTCAAGAACTTCTGTTTAGAGTTATACTGAATGCTGTTCATGCAGGATATCTAGACTCTATGTGACTACCTACTAAGCATTCATGTTCTAAAGTCATGGGAAAATATACACTTGCAAATTGGTCTGATAGGTGAAATACATATTTATTCTATGTGTAAGAATACTGGGCCTTTGGTGGCAATGAAGCAGATGAGCAACACTTTCCCAGTCTTCTAATTGTTCTACTCTGCTCTGTGTCATTGTCCTTAAGTCTCCAGTCTTAAGCACAATCTTTTTCTTGTATTGGCTGTCACTCCCTCTTCCTTTTATCACTGACACTTACTTTTATATTTAATTTCACTGAATCTTATAATGACTTGCCTATTTCTGCAGCCTTGAGAAGACAGTCTGATGCCTCATGTTTATCTCATCTTTTGTATGTTACCTGATAGAATTTGCAATTCTTTGCAGATTACAATCAAATATTAAATAACTACCATGGTTTAAGTTATATTTCTCCAGAAAGTCTTAGACAACCCCCACATTGCCACATAACCTTTTTCCACACTGAAAATGCGCTGTTTGTGTTATAAAAAACATACTAGTCCTTATTTCTTTGATTTCTGAATTACTGCAGAATGACCAAAAATTGATGCAGAATTGGGAAAAAATACTTAATCTTTTTTTCTATTTATGACTTACTTAGAGACATTTTTAATTTATTATTTACTTATAATGTTTTTAACTATTTTTTATTATTCATTATTTATTCTTTATTCAGGATAGTTTTAGATTATATTGTATTGCTTTATAGCAAAAAAAGGTTTTTTACACAATGGTTTACAGCTTGATACATACTCGCTAGACAAAGAATAAAAAAACACCTTCAGTATCAATCCTAAGGATACAGGTATGACACTGCACTGAATCAATCCACATTGTGTATTCCACATATCAAACCATTTTAATAGGTTCCACAAAATCAGTTTTGACCTGAAAACCAGGATCTAACGGGAATTGGAAAAATGAAACTTAAAAGGGAGTACTGTATTTTCCACTTTCGTTCTGCAGATATACTAAACCAAAACAACCTAGATGTCCAAGTAAAATTATTTTGAAATTTCATGTAGTACATGCTTCCACAAACACAGTCTGTGTATTTCCAACAGACTCAAATTAATGATTTTTCATCACCATGTTTTTACATTCAAATACCAGTAGAACAGTTCCACTAACAGAAGAAAATTATAACATGAACATTATTGACATATTCCTATTAAATATTATTGACATTAATGACACATGAATATTTCCTTATGAAATATTTATTTACCTAAATAAAAGAAAATTAGAATGTAATGTTGTGGTAAATACTAACAAGTTTGCAATGATTTCTGAAGTTCCCAACATGTTAGATGGACTCATTACCATTGTAAGATCTTCACAGAACCACAGGCAATACACAGATTAATGTACTAGGGAGGTAAGTAACCTCCTCCCTAAAATTCCTTTCCTACCAATTTTATGCCTTTAGCAATATCTACTGTTATCAACTCATCTTGATACACTCCTTACAACACTGCAAAATAGTCTTTAGCAGAGAATAGTACAGTAACCTTAGTCATCTACAAGAAAAAATTGTGTTTTATTAGTAGTTGTCTCTTCGGTGGATGAGCTCTAAAGATTAAATATTTCATTATCTAAAGATGAAACAGCATACTAAGAGCTCTGAATGCTCATTAACTTAATGAATTCATATACACTTAAAATTTTTCAGACTTTTTTCTAAAGAAACAGTATCAGGAAATACTGAAATTCAATGATGGGGAAGAAGCTCTACCACTAGAATGAGAAACAAACACTTTTTTGTCTATTAAAATATTTTATTTAAAAATAATTAAGACTAAAACACGTCAATCAGTATTTCAAAAGCTGTCAGGTTAATAATCCTTGAGATAAAATATAAAGTTAAAATGATTACACTCTTAATAGCAAGTTATACAAGTATCACAATCAAATCCATGTTTCTGAAGAGCAAGATTTTTAGGACATTTATGTGACATATTATACTGTCTTTTCCACAAATCATCTCCAAAAAACAGCTGATTTGTTTTCCCCTCAAACACTCCATTCCAAAGGGGAGTTTGAATGATGTAAAGGGAAGTCACCAGAGAAAATGAAACTTGGTTCCTAGATGAACCTTTCTTAATGTGTTTTTTTTTGTTTTTTTTTTTTTTCCTCCTCCTACTTGGCTTCCTCCCCCTTTTACAAACAACCCCTGTGGTTTCTATGTAAAGCAATCCAGCTCTAGGAAAATGCTCTGGGGAGTCTTTACGCCGTAGTATTAATTGTCTCCTAAATGATGAGATGTGATGTGGATTGATCAATGCAGCTAATGCAAGTGTTCTCTAGGTCAGCAGACAACACACTGAAACAAAACACTGATCAGGTTACGTCCAAGCTACAGGAGCCTAATACAGAAAGCACTTAACGGGGATGACTACTGTCAAAACATTTGGAAAGAACACAGTCAGTGCTAAATAGGAATTTCAGTAGACTTGACATTGACTAAAGGGTATTCAACAGTTTGTGTTAATTCATAAGGTGCAATACAATAAAAATGTTTTACACCATACTATGGAACAGGCACACCACACTTTAGTGTGTATAAACTAGGATGCAGCGAACTGAAATCAATGTTCCATGAAGAAATACTATTTTGCAAAAGCTCATTTCACATAGAGCAAGTTACGGTTGTAAAGTGCATCACAACAGTAACATGTTTTCTTTAAGGATTATGTCAACGACAACAATAAAATTTAGAAAGTGTGGAGCAATTGTATACACGCACAGTTGGGAGTTGCTTTAATCTCCTGAAGTGATGTCATATTCCTTCACACAAGTCTAATAGCTTTACACTCAGATCACAGTGTACAGTAATTTACAAGAGCCACACAAAACTGCCAGCTATGTGACCAACTTGTATAATAAAAATAAGCCTATGAATCATTAAATTTGGTGAAATTTCTGTCATTTTAAAAGCTCTTAGGCTCCATTAGTGTCTAAAGTAAACTGTCAAATTATTTATCATTTTTGGTTGTTTAACAGTTGCATCCATTCCTTTTTTCATGTTTCTGTAAATAAAAAAGCCATCTATATGCATATTTTTTGTCATATGACTTTCAAAATATGTATTTAAAATAAAGATCTGATTTTCTAAATAGCTGACTTATAGAAAGTAAAATTCCTAAATAACCAGAGCCTCTTTTTTTTTTTTTTGGTGCAAACATAACCGATATTAAATTATCCTATTTTTTAAATTAAATATAATTCAAATCAGAGTTAGGGTCATGTACTATACATTGTATTTTACATCTAAAGAGAGTAAAAAAATATAAGAGAAAAATAATGATAGGCAGAACAATTTCTGCCATAGAAAATGACCGAATGTAAAGTAGGTGATCCTCATTCCGTATGTTCAATAATATTTAAGTCCATTACAGAATTCTGCATGTGGTTGCAAAATACGAAAAAACCCCTACCTAAATGCATGCTGATAATAATTCCTCTTATATCAGAATTAAAACTTAATCTGCACATGTATGTTTTAACTTTTTCTTATCAAAGAGGCAAAATGTAATAGCAGAAAAAAGCCTCCCTGTACTATTCACCAAACATTGATTTTTAAAACTAATATATAAAAAAGAAATCTTGATCCATGTTCTGTTTTGTGGTTTTGTTTTTTTTTTCCTTTAGCTTTTAGGGGGAATATGTTTGGGCCTAGTATTTTAATATGAAAACAGATATGGCATTATATAAAATACTCTTTTTTTTTTTCTGCAGTTCCATGAGGGAAAGGAAGATGAAACCATTAGCATCCATCAGGCAATTTAAAAGTAAGTCAATAAAAACCTGTTTTGAAATCTAATAAGTTAGTTAGGCTTAAAAGCTAAACAGCTTGGTATAACTTTATTTAATAATTCATTTTTTCATCCACTTCTTTTAACCAGCTAAAACTGTACTTCTGGCAAATATCCTTGGCAACCACATTGCACTAATTTTATCAAGAATAATTTAAATGCAGTTGTGAAACTTCAAATCAACAGACCACAAGTTTTTCCTCCAAGAATGTTGTTATCTACTTATTAGACAAACGATACAGCTTTTAAAGCAACCATTAGAATAAATGCTAGAAGATGCAACAGGATAAAGGACACTGATGCTTTTAATGTTTTTTATTTCTATACTTAACAGGCACACATATGTGTATGGTTACCATTCAATCTTTAATTTTTTCCTTAAAGTCTGTTTCAATGTGTCAGAGTTGCACTGTATTCACAGAAACACTCATTAAATATTAAATGTGCTTCTGTATTTTATGACTCTTAGTTGAAAAGTTTTGGGCAATGCACTTCACCTTTCAGAAAGGACTGTCTGGCATATTTATGACTCATTTTTCAATGGGATTCTACATCAGTCTTCAAGAGCATTTGAAAACCTAAAACCCACAATGCATTACCAGCACAGGGTAATCCCAATACATCTACTAATTACAACTCTTTATATTTTTCCAATACACGCTGCCAATTTCTTTGACATTGAAAGGAAAAACCCAAAGGAGCCAAAGCTAAAACCTTGACTAAATGAAAGGCTGAACTACAAACTCTGATCAGCTGATTTGTATTAAACTTTTTATTTGACAACTCACAGTACAGCAGCCTTCTAACCCCATCGTCCCATACATTTATTTTTGTGATCCATGACCAAACAGCCTGTGGAGTGGGATCCTATATAACACCACCAGCAGCTGCTTCAGCCTAAATCTGATCTTGCAAAAGCTCTTGCTAGCTAGGACTGTGCTTTCACCCCATTCCGAAGCAATGTAAAAATTGTCAGTAATGCACTAAACATGAAAATCAGACAAACTCTTCATTGCGTATAACACTTCCTCTCTACAACTGCATAAAACCTCAACAACTGAAAACCAATAAGATTTTGTTTAATTCAAATGCATTTAGCAGTATTTCACAAGGCCTTAAACAGACATGAAACACCTTTGTCATATAAACAAAACGTACACAATCTTAAATGCAACACATAGAACGTACATGTGCCAAGTGTCATAAAAATCTCAACAAGACAGTGTTCTTCTTTGGTTCTTATCTTCCACCTGTACTTTTAACCTTTGTTTCTTGAGAGAGAATTAATTGGTCTTAATATAGAGCCTGTTCCCATATTCTTCACAGACAGAAAGCTGGCTCTCTCAACGTAAAGCTTGATGATATAATAGGCTTCCCAAACTGAAAGAGGAAACAAAAGCTGATAGCAATTCTATACCGCTGATGTTCTGCATTTGTTTTCCTCCAGGTGAAATAATTTTGGAGGTGTTTACACAGAAGACTTCCACAAACAGGGAGTAAAACTTAACCTTTACTGACTAAAAATCAAAATAGTAATTTTAATAGCAATTTAAATAGCTGAATTAAAAAAAAAACAAAACCAAAACAAAACCAAAACACACACAAACTAACAACAACAAAAAAAAAACAACCAACCACCACCACCACAAAAAACCCACACCCAAACAAAACCTACCTGAAGGGAATCTATGAATTCAAAAGGAAATAAACATCTCCCTGTAAGAGTCTTCTTGATATCTCTGTTATAAAACCAAGGCATCTTTAACTTTGATTTTAAATTTCAAGATTAATGATGGATGCATTTAGCTTAACTAAAGCTCCATTCTTCTTTTAGAGGTAGAAGAACTGTTCCCTTTAACGTTTCATCTGCTATTACTACTCCTGAAATTCTAACAATTAATGTTTTTGCAGCTACATTATAGTTTACAGGAGTGAAGCATCTAATAAAAGCAGAAAGTCAGAATAAGTGCTCTATTTCCTATAACATGTTGACAGATGTGTTAATTACCAAGCATGTGCACCTGTGCAGATGACTTAGTGAAATCTCAAAAAATACATGTTAGAACTTGGGATCCCCTAAATTCAGTTCTCTGATATTTTCTTATCAAGTGTTCAGAGGAAGCCATACTAGCCTTAGCAGCAGAAACTGCTGAACTCGTATTGATAAAGTATCTGTTAGATGTGGCATATGGATAGATAGTACATATATATATATTCATACCCCCATATATACCAATTTGTTTAACTGAATAAGCAACCCCTTCAACAGAATTCAAATATTGAAATGAACTGAGGTTAAAAATTCTGTAAAATGTATCAACTGTATGAGTTCTGCATTATATGAAAACTTCCAGTTTACAGTCCATTGTGCCCTCGTAACAAGAGTGAATTACATGAAGCCAGGTTTGACATAATTATGAGTCTAAAGAGACAGATTTTTCTCAAGTGAGAAAGAAACCCAGGAAATAAAAATATTTAAATAAAAGAAAAAAATGCAAACATAATTATTAAAGGATTAGATGAGATGACGAGTCATCTTACAAAGCAAAAAATCCTTTGAATGCAAAGCATTTTGTTGTATATCAGCTAAGGATTTGATGATGACTCAACAAAAATTAAATTATATATAGAGGCTTGTGCAAACCTCAAAGTTCAACAAGGCCAAGTGCAATGTTCTGCACACATATATGGGAAATCCCAAGCACAGGTACAGGATGGGCAGAGAATGGATTGAGAGCAGCTCTGAGGAGAAGGACTTGGGGGTACTGGTGGGTGAAAAACTGAACATGACCACGATACATGCCCTGGCAGCCCAGAAAGCCAACTGTATCTTGGGCTGTGTCCAGAGTAGTGTCATCAGCAGGTGAGGGAGGCTATTCTCCCCCTCTGCTCTCGTGAGACCCCACCTGGAGTACTGCATCCAGCTGTGGAGCCCTCAGCTCCAGAGAATAAGAATATTGACTGGTTGGAGCGAGTCCAGAGGAGGGCCAAGAAGATGATCAGAGGGCTGGAGCACCTCTACTATGATGAAAGGCTGAGAGAATTGGGCTTGTTCAGCCTGGAGAAGAGAAGGCTCCAGGGAGACCTTATTGCAGCCTTCCAGTACCTGAAGGGGGCCTCTGGGAAAGATGGGGATGGACACTTTATCAGGGAATGTAGTGATAGGATGAGGGATAACAGTTTTAAATTGAAAGAGGGTAGATATAGATTAGATATTAGCGAGAAATTAGGTGGTGAGGCACTGGAACAGGTTGTGTGAGAACTTGTGGATGCCCCATCCCTGGAAGTGTTCAAGACCAGGCTGGATGTGTCTTTGAGCAACCTGGTCTAGTGGAAGGTGTCCCTGCCCATGGCGGGGGGTTGGAATTACATGATCTTTAAGGTCCTTTCCAACCCAAACTATACTGTGATTCTATCATTCTAAAATAGTATTTTCAAAAATAACCCCCTAATAATTTTCCCTGCTACCTCCCAAATTAGTCAGTAAACAGTCTAAATTGTCAGATTCTCATCTGCAGTTTCCTTAATTTGGAAAGTCAGGATATTTCTCGTGTCTATCCTCAAGAACACTATAATGAAAAAAATTGATGGGAATACAAAATAGAGAATTTAATCAAAATACAAAATATTTGTATTTATTCATTGCTATGTAGGTATTCTCTCTATTAAAAAAATCAGACAAGTTAGGGTCGCTAAATTATGTGACATTCACTGCTAACTCAGAGAAATCAGCTTCAATTTTATCTTCATTTTTTTCCTAACAGCAGTAACATAGTGGATGAACAGCAATATGATTCTGACTCATATAAACAGGTTTGCCACTATGGTGTTTATAAATATTTTCTAATAATGTAATGTATCAATTTGCTTATTCATATATTTTTAAGATTACCAAGGTGCCTGGAATGTTGCAGTTTCTATTTTCCCCATATCAGTGACCAGTAAGCATCTAAGTAAAAAACCAAACTTATTAATAAAAATCTAATACGTAAATTTGATGAAAATGTGAAGGTCTCTGAGAAGCAAAACTTTAAAAATCATTAAAAATAAGCACACACAATACCACCACCAAGATCAAATTTCTTGTAGAAAAAAAGACCTGACCTTATTTTGGAACAGAATCCCAGAATAGAAAGAAAAAAATTTACATGTGTTTTTCAAGATATCTGGAATGAATTTTCATATCAACAAAAGCAATTAAGAATATTTTCATGCACAATAATGTTCAGTTGTCAATTACAGCTTTGATAGTATTCTACAGTAATACAAACCTTTGCTAACAGTGCCTCATACACAAACAATTACTAAAGGAAAAACCCACTCATTTAAACAGTAAAACATACTTAGAGAAATTGTAGGAACTGATAGATCTTATAGTTTAGAGTGATACAGTTCAAATCACCAAGAGAGCTTTTCTCCTCAAAAATAGTCCTCAAGTTCCATAGTTTAAACGCCTGTGAAAAGCTTTGGAAAAACCTCCTAGATAAGACCAGTCACTAAAGAAATCAAATCACCTAGTACATTCTTCACTATTTATGTCTTTGGGAGAAGCAATTACTAAATTTCACGTAAATCAGATACACTCAAGATTTAGATTAGAGGTTCTACTAAAATATTTGTAATTATAAGTATTTTTTTATATATTGCAAGTAAACATTGACAGTGATCATGGAAACATGAATTTTCAAGAATATGCTTATTACTATTGAATGCTTTTAAATTTAAGTCATGATCCTGCAAGAAAGTACTTTTATCTATAGTGTTCAAGATGAACAGCAGAAACAAAAGTAGTTTCAGGTAGGGATTAAATGTAGAGAGACACACTATAGCAACTGTAACATAAGAATTATTTCTACGCCCCAATCCAGAAATAGGAGGCAAGAGACAAGGATGTATACAACTTGTGCTTCAGACTAAGAATGTTGTCATGTAAAACCCAAAATGGGCTCCCATTTAGATGCAGTCGTCAAAACCCACACGCAGAATGGGCACATACAATCACACGCGTGTAAACAGAGGCACACATTTTTTGTGTAACGTTCCTTCTGTTTTAATCTCTAAATGCTAATCCATAGTCTGCTCATAGTAGATTTTAGCTGCTGTATATTTAATTAAATCCATTGCTCCTGAGCTGTGGACTCCTAGTCCAGGGTTTGTATAGAAAGCAGGTAGGGAAGAGTTTGTGATTACTGCCCAAGCATTCAGTATGCCACAGCTCCTTCCTGACTTATAGAGTGTAAGCCTTTTATAACATGTCCTGTTGTTTTTTTCTATAAATGGCATTTCTTTTCCTCTAATTTTAGCTTTCTAAAAATTATGCATCAACTCCAACGTAGTTGTTTAAGACAGACATGGATGTCCATGAATAGTGCACCCCATTTACCTTTGGAGGGAACAATCCCACAAAGGTACAAACATCTCACCCTTAACTATACTGGAAGCTTTCGGTATTAGCTTAGATTGGACACTAGGTTGGTCAGAGACTCACTACATACAGACATATATACGCATGTAACATGATATTCTTTTCCAGAGACACCTACCACATAAATGTTCAATTACTTTTAATAGTAAAGCTATAATAATTACTATTAATGCTATATAACAACGTTAAAAGCATTGCCTGGGGTAGGAATAAGGCAGTATGCAAAAACGGAGTAGAAGATGTTATGTAGGCAGAACTATTTCTAAACAGAACTTTCTCACAACTTTTTGCATTGGGTGACAGATGCTCTTTCTCTATTTTTAGAGCCATCACACAGCTACATATTCTTTCTTGTAAGCACTCAAAGATTCCTGCTTCACAGGTATTTGCTGAACTTTTTTCATTCTTGTACAAAATTACCTTTAAAATAGTCAACGTAAACATAACGGCCTTGGCAAGTACAGTATCAATTGAGCTAAAGATCTTGCTGAAAGTAATTTTTTGCATGTCCTGTTATAAAAAAATCCACAGAAGATTAAAAAAAAAAAATAAATCACAAAACCAAAACCAACCAACCAACCAAAAAAAACCCACAACCCAAACAGAGGGAGGGTGAGGAGCCTTAGCTTTTTCTTTAGTTTCTGTACCCTTTCACCATCAGAAGGAGAATCAGATTAATTGAACAAAAGATCTCCTATCAGTACTATGGCTGGTCCAAACAGGAGCCTTTTTTATGAGCCAGTCATTCTGCAAGTATTTTCAGCTCTTCAAAAGAATGATGTCACAATTTTTTTATACAAATGCTACCATGTTTCAGTGTTTACATTACTGGATTTGAGGAAATCCGGGCAGCTACCTCATACAACTTCACTAATGAAAAACAGGACTGAAAAATAGGGATTTTTCCTCTGCTTTTACAGTATGGATTGTGTTCTTGTCTAGAAACATAATGGTGTCAGAACTCACCTAGAATGCGTGCAATCAAAATGTTAACAACCATAGCCTCTTTATAAGATCCTTAAAGCTATGGATATTACCACTGAAGTCACCGAAACTTGACAATGTCTCCAACATAAATCTGACTACAAGGTAAGAACCTGGACCTAATATACTACTAACTTGCTGAATATACTATTGGGTTTCATTCTCCAGATTTCTGTTCTGTATTAAGCAGAATTAAGCCAATAAATATACCACTGGATTCTTCTAGATAGACTTAAAAGGCATAGATTTTCTTACATCGAAAACATAAATCTATTTTAGGACTTTTTTTCTTTTTTTTCCTCCCCTGCCCTCCCCCTCCCCCCCC
>NW_010254577.1:0-16365 GCF_000690775.1 Eurypyga helias
CGGCGGTGGCGGGTATCGCCTCACGGGCCCCCGGCCCTGGGGTAGGGCTCACGGGGGGCCTCCGCGGGAAGCACCCTGGGATCGTTAACGCACTAAAAAATGAATTTCCCTTTTCCCCCCTCCCATCCCGTATGACCTGATTTCTTTTTCCTGCGCTAAACACATTTTTCCGGGGAGTTGAAACCCGGCACCAGGCGCGTTCCCTTGCACGAGCGCAGCCGATCGCGGCATCGTTACCCGCTGCGTGTTGAACCCGGCTTTGGAGGGAAAGGGGGCTTTACGACGGAGTTATCGCTGGAAATACACCCAAATCCTGTGGTTTAACAGCGGCAGCAATATTACAAATACATCGGCTACATCCCCAGTGGCGTGCATCAATTTAAATCAGAAAGATCTCAAGTTTCTCCTTGAGAAATAAGGGTGGGAGGTTGGTTGTTTAAGTAACAAGTTGAATGAAACCCATACAGCAACAGTGCTATCTGTCATATGTCAACATGCTCCAGATAGCTACTGTAATTTGGAAGTATGCACACTAATAAGAGGTCTCTCCTTCTAGGTCAAAATCCCTTCCCTATTTGTACAGGATATACTCCAATGCAAAATTATAGAAGGACAATTCAAGCAGCCGAGTGAGGGAAACATGAAACTAAAGGGAACAAACTTTCACTAAGGGTCTAATCCTGGAAGTTGCTTAATATCCTCTGACTGGATTACAACTAGCGTTCCAGAAACAAAATGCTTTGTTTGGATCTGCAAACGTTGCCATTAGCATGGCAAGAGATAAGTACCATTACTGAGGTAGGATCCTGCTCTACAAAGCGAAATGATGTAATTTGTTCTTTATCACATGCAATAAAAGGTATTCTATATTTTTAACCCATTTTGAAACTCTGTTGAGATTACATAGAAGAAAATTTCTTATCTGCTGTCACATATGAAAAAAATACTGTCATGCAATTAAGGTGTCAGAAAGTCACATTTTTCCAAACAAGTATAACTCGTTTTGTTTCCGATACAAATTACAAAACCGACTCAAAACAGCAAGTACTGGGAAGGACTGCTAACTTTCTCAGGTGTTACTCCTCGCACTCCCCGCTTCCGTTGGTGAAGTTCTGGGATGTGCGGACACAATCACTGCTTTTTGGCACACATGCGTACTTTTCACTAACAATAAAAATCTCATACTGCCCCGCAGCTGTCAGTGACCCAGATGCAGTACGTGCCATGAAGTTCAGTCACGTATTTTGTTGCAGCCGAATTGCTGAAATCTTAGTAACGTGCCACGCGTGGTATTTCTCCTCCACTAGAATTCACCGTGGTTTTATTTCAAATAAATCAAAGCTGTTGGCTCTGCAAAAGGGACGGCTTTTCTTAACAGCCTGATCCAATGATGAAAACTTGGTTATCAACAGAGCAATCACTTCCACATTCAGGAGACAATGATACAAACACCGGATTGTGACACCGCTGACTAATCTGCCGGTCACAATCTAGACTGTAACACCACTTGTAGGTGTATTTCTGTGATGTCACTAACTGGGTTGCATCACCACTGAACAAAACCCGGCAAGAAGCACAAAGGGATTCAGCAGTGCTTTGGCTCGGGCATAAAGCTGTGCCACCAACCTGATGCGGCAGCGCTCTGGCAGGACGTCCCTTGCCCCACACTGGCCGGCATTCGCTCCGACTTCTTCCCTCGCTCAGCCCTTTCACCTCGATGTCTCTGCTCTCCTCCACCTCTCGTGTCATTTATCGTCTGCTGTGGTCCTGCCTTCAGTGTTCTCCTTCCCTTCTTCACTTATTTCATTTCCTTTTAAATGAATTCCACCCAGAACCCACGAGGAACCTCTCCAAACTCACACGCCATTTGCAACCATCTCGACGTGCCTGCACCTCTCCCTAGTTTGTCCTTTCACATCATTATCTAAACTGGGAATAATTCTGGACAAGGATTAGCTGCTGTTAGGACTTACCTAACAAATAGGGGTTTTAAAATCTCATACCTGATAATTATCATCTCCACGCGCTGGCCATTCACACCTGTGTAATATGCAAACAAGTTGCATCAAGTCTGTAACAGTCCTTTTGATTTCACAAAACGCAGCAGGGAGTCAAAACAAGATACTTTCTACTTAACCTGAACCCCCAAGATGCGAGGGCCTGGCCGCAGAGCTGGCTGTAAAGAGCAGTGAATCTGCTACGCTTCTCTCCATTACACAGCACACCCGGCAAGCTCTTCTCTTCTGCTGCAGGCCCATGGTCGCTAATTCCCTTTTCCATTCTGTATCTGGCCCTAAAGATAACACAGGCACTGTTAAGAGCACACAGACTCTTCAGGGGCAGGAGATGCAACTCCCATCAGCCTGCCTGAGGACGCTCTGAAACGCCTACAGCATAAAGGAACCAATGTTGCAGTAGCCTGTGTATTAAAAAAGTCTGTCTGAAGCCCAGACTTATCAACAACAAAACTAGCGTGCTAACCAGTCTCACGGAGCCTTTCCCATCCCGGCTCAACACTGCGCTTCCCCTGTGTTGGTTCTGTGGACGTAGGTCCGCCTGCACAGCGGTGTAGCAAGAGAATGGAGTGTCCAGCCCCCGCACTGCGTACTGTTCTTCGCCTAATCTGCTTTGCTCCGCGGCACGGAAACCACCCAGCCTCCCAGTCAGGAGCCGCGAACGCTGTGGATCTAGCGTTTTCTCACAGCCTTGTATCGAGGCGGTGGGACTTACTGTGCTGATGAGATCCCGCTGGATTCCTTCACATCCTAGTGTCAGAGCGAGTCGCAGGCGGGGGTCTCGGGGAGCCCTGCTGCACCGCGGCGCAGGACCACCGCCCAAGTCCTGCGTGGAAGCAGGGGAACCAGCCTGCCTGAGGCCTGCCTAGCTATGGGGAGCTGACACCTCACCAGGCACTCACTAGCTCTGTAGCCTGATATCCTGGCCTTGGGAGCTGGGGCACTTGAATACAGTTTTAGGATGCTCTTCCCTGGGCCTGTGAAGAGGTGATGTCTTCACCCCTCTCTCTCACAGCAGCCTCGACTCTGCACCCCTCAGGCAGCCCTGTCAGAGGCGGGCAGTGCTCGATTAGACAGCCACCACAGGTGACCTCCACGAAAGAAAGAAACAGCCCTGGATCCAGATCAAGCTTCTGGATGGCATCAGACACTGAACACACTTGCTGAGTTCTCATGAGCCAGTGGCAGGGTCTGCAGGGCGCAGAGAAAGCCACTCTATGTCAGTATGGAGCGGACATGCAATACTTCACAACACAGAGCAGCCACGTAAGATTATTAGAGGAATATGCTTCTATTTTCTTTTATAACTACTTGATGTACTGCTGGAGGCAGAGTGTAGATGCTGAGGATTGGGGAGGAGTGTTCTGGCTCTCAAAATGCTGCCGTTAGCAGTTGTATGAGGGCAGCTATAACCCCACGTAAGGACACGAGCATTCATCATCTCCTGTTCTGCCAATCCTTACTCACTCTCTTGTTCGCCACTTCAGCAGCATCCTAGCACAGGCAGCGGTGAGGACAGCTCTTTCACATATGCCTGTTTCCACACCCTGGCATCCCATCTGTGCTCTCCCTCACCTCATCTGGCCAGGAACAAAGCAGCTTCACATCTGAGGACCAACAAGACCAGTAACTGTGGAGGAGATGATGGAAAGCAAGCATTCTGCACTTAGAGCAAGGGCAAATCATAGAATCATAGAATCATAGCATCACAGAATGGTTTGGGTTGGAAGGGCCCTTGAAGACCATCTAGTTCCAACCCCCCTGCCATGGGCAGGGACACCTTCCACTAGACCAGGTTGCTCAAAGCCTCATCCAGCCTGGCCTTGAACACTTCCAGGGATGGGGCATCCACAGCTTCTCTGGGCAACCTGTCCCAGTGCTTCACCACCCTCTCCATGAATGCAGCGCGATACCACTTTGGCAAAGCCACGTACTAATGTGCTCAGCCAGGAAATATGTGCTGGGAAACTCATATAATTTTGGATCAAAATTAGAGATTCATTAATCAAAGTTATCCTGATTCTTTTCCACCTGTGAAGCAGCATAAAACTCAACCTGAAGTGGGGAAGGGACGGATGAACCAGGGAGCAGACACTTACTCAGGGACTTAACATTTCCTGCTTTTACCTCTCCCAAAAGCCCTGTGGGGCCGGGCCCTGGTCCTTTTGCTCCCAGCCCTGCAAAACCACCCCCTTAACAACTTTCCACAAATACCCTGAAAACATTTTTCAAGACAATCAGCAAAAGTCTTGTTTGTCCATAAAGGGAGAAAAGTAACTTTGAGGAAGGGATTTTTGAGCTTCCCAAGGAGTTAGAAGAAAGTGAGTTATGTGTTGCCTGCAACATTGCATGAAGCTTTCTCAAATCTTCCAAACACCACTGATGCAGGGGACATGCTAAAAATGGGTTAGGAAAGAGGTAATTGCAGTGAAGCCTATACAAAACACTATGACCAATACATTAGCCTACTATTGCTTGCAGGCACTGGCCTTTGCTGATTCTCATTCTCCTCCTAAATCAGGTTCAGGGCCCTCAGTCTGTGTAAGGGGTTAGGAAGAAAGCCAAACACTTCCATGTCTGGAAAATGGTAAAAACTTTAAAAAGAAAAATGTGTTTGGCTAGGACTAAGTTGATATCGAGAATGCAGACACACCAAGGTAGGGAAAAACTGGTAAGGTAAAATGCCAACTCTACTGAAGGCTGTACCTTTCAAAAGAAAATGAGACGTCTCTCATGTCTCCACTGAGACTGCAGAAAGGTTCAGGAGAATTCATAAAGCCAGGTTACTTTTGCACTCTTAAAAGATAGAAAAAAAATGGTGTGTTCAAATATAACAAACTAGGAAAAAGCCTAAATTCACCTTAGAAGGCACATCGAGGTCTTGGAATAACTGGTTTGCTATCGTCCAAGTTATTATTTAACCACTCTAAATCTTCTCAATATGTAATGTTTTAAAAGTTTAATCTAAAAAAACCACTTGCCTTTATCTGTGTACTCGAGAACTCTCACTCAACTTCTGGAGTGAGAAACAACACAAACGGAGCGTGTTTACTTCAAATTTCCAAGGGAAGAAGTACAAAACCAGCAGCTATCAGCAAGCTGAGCTTTCCCTGGACGTTTTTAGCCAGGAGTTACCCGAAGAAGCGCTGGAACCGCTGGGCTGCGGCAGACACCCTGCCCTTCAGCCATCCGCCCCGCAGCTGTCTGTTCAACCAGCGCAGCTCCGCCCCAGGGCTGCATTAACTGGACTCCGAGTAGTTGTCCCAGGAGAACGCAACTACACTTGAGCAAAGATAAGGCACTCTTGCGGCTCCTCGGCTGCTTAAGCATCATTACTCCAACAGAAGCGTTGATTGATTAAACTGCGTGGAACTAACATTCTAGGGGCACACCCTTTTCTTTTAAATCTGACTCTTAACCTGCGTGTCCAGAAGGCACATGGCTCTTGATGATTAACTGCGAGCTTCATCCCAGTTTATTAAAGTACAGCTTTAATTTATTCTGACATCTAAGGGAGCTTTGTTACGTTTGTAACAATGTAACAATGAGCACAGTATTTCTAATTTATGAAGCTCAGATTTTACTACTACAGTAGTTTTAAAAGGAAGGTGTACCTATAATTAAGTGCCTAAGTCTTTCAAATAAGGACTTCTGAATTAAATGAATCCTTTATGTATAACAAGGTGGTTTTTAGATAGTTAATTCAAAACTTTTACAGATATTACAGTAAAAAGAATGAGACACAGTCGCTTGAGCAAGCGCTGTTGAACACACCGTGTATCACACTTCTGCGCCTTTTTAACGGATACTAATGCTCATCTAAAACAAGAACAATGAATCATTTCACCAAATATTTACAAACTGCAGTAATTCGCTCAGCTGAGGTCACACATAATAGGTAACGGCTCATTTTAGAATGCAAACACCAGACACAAGATGACACCGAAATGGGTATATTCAAGTCCATCAATGTGAACATCAGTTCAGGAGACATCTTGTTGAAGTCTGAGCTACCTATCACAACGTGGCAACAGCTTTAGACATACTAAACTGAACCCACTTGCCTCTAACACATACACTGAGTAACAGCTCAGTCCTCTCCCCCCAGCAAGCACAGTTTAGCTCCACATGGCTAAAACTCTGCCTTCCCACCTGCAGGCTACAATCACTTCATAGGAGCACTGCTCAAAATCCCTGTTCTACAACAACTACTCAAAATACCTGAAAAAGTGAAAACATTCAGCCAAGGTTTGACAGAAAGAGCCCTTTCTGTCACCTAAAATCAGGACACCACACTCAATTACCTCCTGCCTCTACCGAGCCGGTGAAGCCTCCTGGCTTGCCAGTATTTCCAACTATTACAACATACTTTCAGTGGTCCTGTCTGCTCTGCCCATGCTTGAAATACTGCTTTATCGCTTTGCTCCCGACAGGCAGGGCAGCACGTCTCCTGTCATTCGCCTGTCCTCCATTTTTAGACAATGGTAGCAGACTGTACACCCTTCCATCAGTCTCAGAGTCTACTCGCTGTACTGATTACCTTCCCAGATTACAGCTCACGGGAGCCCTTCCTCAGGAAAGAAACTATTAGCCTTTTTTCAAGTCTGCAGACATCAATTTTTCTTGTCTATAATAATGCTTAGAAACAGTTGTTAATTTTGGTTTTGATCAAATCGATTTGGCAAGTTCCATACTCCGTACTGGCGGTCAGTGTTGCTGATTTTGTGTCATACAGCTGAAGGCAGCATTATTCATATGGGTATCTACTCAACATCTCCGTTCAACGTATGTATATGTCACGGTGTCTTTAATGTAGCGGCAGCACCCAACTTCATTTACACGTTGTCTGGGACAGTTTAAAACCACCGTGCGTAAGTCAGACTGAGCATGAGAAACCAGCAGAATGGCTGAGGCACAAGGCGCTGAAGGTGCCGGATTCTAAAGCAGTCAGAAGAAATCCCGATGGCAGGAGCCTTGCAAAAGAAGGACGAGAGGAGGACCTGGCGGCTACCGCTGCGCAAGAAATAGGACGGGCAGTTGCAGCTGTAAAAGTAGCTGCAAAATCTGTGAAGCCTGCAACATGGGCCTGAACGGTGTCAGCTTGAAAGAGAGGCTGGGGCGTAACAAGAGACGGGGAGGTACAGAGGATGCAAGGAACTGTAGAAAACGGTGACAGGGTTGCTCCAGATCAGCCTGTTTAGAAACAATGACTAAAAAGCTCACTGCAGTGAAAAGACTGACCAACTGCTCCTTTTATTTGTTAACACACTATTTCAAACCAAAGTAAACATTACTCTCTAGAAATGTATTTGCTGTCATACAACAGCAGGTAAAAAAATAGATAATATTTTAATTGCAAAATCTCACTGTAATTAGATGCTAAGGTGCTGTCCAGTACAAAGCAGGTACAATTATGCCAAAAAAATGGTAATTTCATAGCTTGCTGTTGGCTCTGATGCAAAGCGAGGAAATAAATCGTGATAAACACTTTCCTCGGTAACTTACCCAGCTGGAAACCAGTGACTTGATTCATGGATAAAATGACGACGACACTGCAACTCGGGTACAGTCATAGGTCTCAGCACTACTATCCTGACAAAAAACATCCGTGCAGGCAAAAGGATCAGTGTAAGTTTAGACGCAATACTGCTGTTTGGGATCCAACCAACTCATTTACATGGGTTTAATACTGTTATTTTTAGGCCTTTTTACTTCCGTACGCGTATGTTGGCTTTTGGCTTTTTACAGAGTTTTTTGTTAAAAAGTTTGTGCTCAATCACACACACCTCGTCATGGATGTAAGAGGGGTGCAGCCTCAGAAGAAAGGAGAATAACCTTAGTACAAAATGGTAACTCTGGGGTAAGTCCACTTCTCTGTAATGAGCCGGATGACCACACACCCTGAAAAGAAAGGGGAAAAAAGCACCTTAAATTACAAGCGTATTCCATTAATATTTTGTTAGCATTTATATGTTTAAATGGAATTAGAGGAAAACTTCATTTTCTCATCAGCCTGAATCACGATTCTGGTCTTTGATTTCGATTCTGTGAAGGCATCCACTCCTGCCAAATGGTGAAGTCAGGGGCTGGACCAAAACGCGGTCAGAGATGGTGCAGACACAGGAAGAAGGAAAAGCCCGTGTAGCCTCTTGTGCTACGAATCAGCATCGTGCTCAGCCAGGCAAAGCACGTGCTCAGGGCTAAACTGAACCGGCCTAAATGTAGCAGAGTGTGAAAATGGCTAATTAACCCATCTTCAACATTTCTAAGACTATCCAACGCAGACACTCCGGGCTCTTTTCTGTTCTTTGCCCACACTCTCCGCAGGGTCCCCTCTCCTCTTCCTGACACTATGCCGTGGGATTATAACCCATCCATTTCTTGTCCATTGCCCTGTGGGCTAAATATAAATTACCTGTCTAGAAACAAGAGGGAAAAGCTAAGTTCAAGGCAATGGAGGATCATAGGGAACACTGGGGCAAACACTGACTGGGCTGACAGAAAGTAATTAGCGGCCTTCTGCTTTGTTATTTTGTAGCTTTCACAGTGAAAATGTTACCGAAAATGAGGTGATTTTATTGATGTGTATAATGAAAACGTCCGACTGTACTTGCTGGTAACAAGCGTCAGACTGAACAAAAGATGACACAGAGGACAGACTGCAGAGATAGCTCTGTAAACATTAAGTTCAGCAATTTAGGTTGGAAAAAATAACCTGTTCTGGGTTAGCCCCAAATTTGTTTTTATAAAAAAATGGTAAGTTTAAAATAGTATAAAATCCAGCTATAAAATAGTATAAAATCAGTTTCTTAAAAACCTTTTACACCGACATGGGGATTTAGGTGCCGTTCACCGTATCAGCCCTACGCATCTTCTACCTTACTAGGTATTGCCTAGGGATGTGGAGAAGCAAGAGTTTAAAACTTCCTTTCTGCCTGAATCAGAGCAGCAGTCTTAAATATTCACCAGAACAAGGACTGGAACCTGTCTGTCCCAATTCACGGGCAAGTCTGCTAATTACTAGACTATAGAGTCATTTGCTCGCTCCCTCTGGCCCAACTAACATTTACATTTTACCTCAAACTGGAGGCACAGACGGACCCATCCTGGAGTGCCACGCAAGCTGTGCTTTGGGGACCAAAGTCTTTGTTTAAAGCCTCTTGAAGTCTGGCAAATTGGAAATCTGAAACTAGTCTCTTGCACTGTGCAGCCCATCCTCTGCCTTAACTTACGTTACCCGGCAGCTGCCAGCAACCTCTTACAGAAACTAGGTTAAACCAGACATTTTGGCAGTGTCACAACGAATTAGCTGACCCCGCAATTCAGCGTTTGCTGAAGTTGAGCTTCGTTGAGAAATGTTGTTAGTTGAACCAAATCTGCATTTTTGGGCTAATATGAATTAAGATGTTTTGCTACATCCCAGTCCTAACCCTGAGATTCGGCCATCGCAGGTCTTATGGCAACCTGGGTGTCAAATCTCATTTGTCACAGCGGGCAGGGGAGGGATACTGTATATTCTGAGGCAAATGTATAATTGCATCAAGCCTGTAAAGCACATTTTTGATTACCTGGAGTTACGCGTTTCACAAGAGTACCTAAGCACACACACATTTCTGCCCTGTTTTGTGCTGTTTCCCCTAAGAGCATCTCTGAAGAGCTAAAAAAATTCCAAATTATTTTAATTTTAGATGTAATAAGTGCAATCCATGCTTCTCAACGTTTTTCACACACTGTAACACCTCACCGTGTATCACGTAAGGACTTCTATACCAGATCAATTTAGAATCCAGTTTAAAACAGAAGTTTTACAATTAAAAAAAAAATGTAAAAGTATTTTACCAACCATTTGGCTGATCTCAGCTTTGCCCACGCTGAAATCATACCTTAGTCCCAGGATTAAAGCATTTCAATAGTCCCAGTCAGACCACGCTGATTTTTGGAGAAAGAGAATTTGTACGTTTGGTTTTAGTTCCATTATACATACACGCACTTGCATAGGAAAAAACCTCGTATCTGAGGGAGTTGATGATGTTTTTTCAAAGTTAAGTAAGTGTCAGATGTATAATTAACTACTTGCATTGCAAATGATATAATGGGAAATTTAACCGGTAGGAATTTAAATTCAAATCTCGTCTCATGAAGGCTAGGACAGTTTGCCATTAACATTTTAATATATTACGTATGAAAATTTAAGCTTAAAAAACAGACTTTGCATGAAAGATTATTCACACAAACATACACCGAAATATCCACTCATTCAGTGTGTACCTAAGATTTACGCAAATTTGTGGTACAAGGATTATTACCTCTCCTCCCTTCAAAAAAAAAAAAAAAAAAGGCTTCTTATTCATACAAAAGAATGAATCCATACAACCAAAGCTCTTGTAACTTAACACTGTGTTTACATTATTCCAACCCATTTCTGCCACGGTGGATATGTGAAAGGTAACGTGAAAAGGAAAATAAAGATGAGCAAATAAATCCACTGAAAGACAGAATAGACTGCATACATGTCAAAGCCAGTTATTTTCAAGGGGAATATTTACTGGTTTAAAAATCAGGAGCATATCACTAAGATCTGGCAGGGGCTGTTGCTCTCTTAAGCATGACGTTTAGAAGTATGTACCAGATAAAGATGTTGTTCAACGCGCCAGCAAAACCTCACTTCACATTAACATACCCCAACCTCTCTTCCAAAAAACACCCTCCGCTGCACACACGAGGAATTCAGGAGAATCCAATCCATCTGCAAGGATCATCTTTTCCACTGATACCCACCAGATGCTTCATTTTCTGGATACAGGATTTTACAATGCCGCCAACAGTGGAAGCAACGCCTGGTCTGTGACCCAGAAGCCTTCTCTACACCACCAAGGGAGGTTGTGAGAAACACCTTTTTACCTATCTACACTTCCTCAGAGTCAGTGTGCTGGACTCCTGCGCTCCCTCAGCAGGGCTTTTGCTCTCCGACTCTGGCCATGCGTCTCCGCAGGCACCCATGAAAGAGAAAACTCACCAATTTCTGCAGAATTTGGCGCAAGAGGAGAAGATATTAAAGGGAGAGCAGGAAGCTCGACACAAAGCAGAGATACTGAAACACCTCTGTAACTTTGTACGAGGTCGGAGTAGCCGGGCTATAATTCTCCTTGCTACTTAGGTCCTTTAAAGAACAAAATTTTACTAACAAATAGCATGTTTGATATTGATATCAAAATGGACTGTTTTGATATCCCCTTAAGTGAAAAAAAAAAACCCCTCCCTTTCACTTGCAAAAGTCAGGATGTGGGAACACTTGTAAAGACATTAAACTTCCTTAATAGCATAACATGTTTTCTCTTCCCGTATTTCTTCTTTCACTTTTCCAGTAAAAGAAACTTCTTTTAGTTTTCTGCTTGCAAAAAATACAGCTGTTGATCGCTGATGTACTCGGCTGACGCAGTGCGAGAGCCCTTTTCACTCATAACCATTAAAAAAATACGTTTGGAGGCATTAATTGCCTGCTTATTTGAACCCTGCTCATTTTAATTTTGATTAAGATTACCACAAAAGTAGGACAGTGATTAAAAAAATTAATTTTGGGGGCCAGGGAGAGAGGAATGGAACAGTTTTCCTTGCTGTGGTGCAAGTTTTTTTCTAAAACACTGTGCAGAAGGAAGTGAAGTGCGTATTTGTACCTAGCTGCTACTCTTGCCACGTGACTCTAGTTGTTGATTTTGTCTCATCTCCTCTTCTCAAAGGCTCACTTTGATCACTCTTCATATTACAATTTGACTACTCCCAATCCAAGACTAACCATTCTGCACACACCCCTTTCTACAAATGATTTTAACTATACATGAATACGTAGCTGTGCACACACCCCATAGCTGTCATTCGTAAAAAACACATATATATATTTTGCACTTTACTTTCAGGAAAACTTTCCACAGTGTATTTAACACAACTCTCAATACTTACTTCTCATTACACAGTTTAATTGTACCCAGCCAATAGTCAGGGTTCATGGCTGCAAGTAAACCGTGTTTTTCTTGCAAAATTCCCTTCAGGCTATGCCCGTGGAAACAAGTCCCATCTGTGTTTTCTTCAGACCAACTTAACTGAAAACTTGAAGGATTTGGCTTTTCAGCAGGTCGCACTGAACCAGACAGCTTGCCAAACTGATTCTGTAAGTTCACAACCATTTCTGTGCAAATAGAAACAAAAAAACCAAGGCAAAAGTATTGATACTGTTTAGAAGAGATTAATACAGGAAGAAAATAGAGTATTTCTGCCCTTTTATTTTTTTTTCCTTTTTATTTCTTTTTTCTTTAAACCTTTGTCTGGAATACTGAGAAACCTGGAAGGTCTGCATGTTCTCTCTCCCACTCCATTTAAAATTCAACCCTCTCACGTGTTTTAGGGAAAAGATTTTGTAAGACAATTTAAAATGCCATGTCTTTCATAATTAATGATATTAATACTGGGATGCTCAAAAGGATTTCCTAAGCAAAACCAGCAAAATCCATTTGATACTGCTGGTATTTTTATTCTGACAGAAGGCATGTGCCAGGCTGCCTTCCGCAGCAGTTTCCTGTGTACCAGAATTAAGGAAACCTGGTTTCATACACACATGCATTTGCACTTTTCATAGTGCAAATTTCAACTGGGGGAAAGGAAAATACCCCACTCCACCTTTGCCCACTGCTAGTGAAAGAACGACAACTTTCCTAAGTTACTGAGGCTGAGAAGGGAACGAAGGTACGATGGTAGATCAGCACACACACTATGACCACCTAAGCTGTGGTTTCCTAGGATAAAAGCAAGTTAAAACCCACTGTTGTTGGAGCTCCAACGTCTTTTTATGACCTGTATCTGAATAAATTCCTTCATCAACTGGAAAGGAAAAAAAAAAATCAGAAAAGACATCCTAAAGTAATCCAAAGACTGGGATGTTTTCAAGAGGACACTAAAATCCACCATCAAAAACAAAGGCTGAGGAAGGTTTCTGAAAACCTCTGTCGGGCACGTTGGTGTCCTAGAGCACTCATTCTTTGTCTCTACTGTTTTAAGATTAATCTTGCCCAGTGGCAGTGGCATTATGCGACATTTCTGCTTGCAACAGCTAGCAGTAGAGCTCCGTAATCTAAGTGGTCCTATTCTATCTCCGAGAGAAGCAGAGCCAGAAGAGGAATCCAGAAATGACGACCAATGAATCATTAACTTTTCTGATAGACGCAGGAACTGAACGACATTTGAGCCAAGGATCAGCTGGAAATAAACCTAAAGGCATTTTTCCATGGAACGTGGCTTGATGAAGGATCACCCCAACCCAATTCTGAAGAGGGAGAACGTTCAAAAAATCCCAATTGCATTACTGAAAAAGAGAAATCCAACGTGAGTTACTCAAACCAAACAGGATGACACAACTCATTTAGAAGTCCCTCAACCAGTCACTTCCAGAAACTGGAAGCAAAGGATATCCCTTTAGTTAACATCTCTCTCCAAGTATCTGTTGCTTACTAGGTGCTATTAAATGTAGCATGAAGAAATTCAGATCTAATTTGGTTGAATAACATTCTGGTTTTCCATATTTCCACAGATAAGTAGAATTTTTGTTGTTTGGTGTGTTTGCTTTTGTGTCAATACAGTGATTCATTGTACATACTTCTAGAGCTCCTAAAATAAAGCAGACGTACCAACGTTCTGACCGTGTCTAGCGCCTGTTCAAGCAAAGCCACGTTGTGACAAGCCCTCTTCACACGGAAGACATGGAAGAAGGTGTGGGAGAGAGGAGGGACGCGCAAGGTCTACCAAAGGACATACTGGGATATCCATACCAAAGGATATGAGGAAGTAAATGAGAAAAGGGACAGGAAAGCTATGGAAAACCAACAACAATTCATGAAGACCATGGTTACTAAGAGCAGCTGCCTGAGCACCAAAGATGAGTACTCATTCCAAGATGACATTGAGTAGGTCATTGGGAAGACTGACAAAGGCAGGTTCATTTACGCACGAGGAAAACAGATGTTTGAAGAATTCCAGCCACAGGTTGTAAAACAGCATTACATTAATTGTACCCAGAGATGAAAGAGAGAAAAGTATTTTAAGATGTAAATGTTATCACAGTCAGGGCTGCAGATTTTCTACGATGGGAAAAGTTGGAGCAGATTTCTGTGTTGGTGGAAAGAGGCAAAGTTTACTCACGTCTTCTCTTCAGAACTTTAGATTTCATGTTGGCTGAATAGAACAGTGGCTTTTCACATCTCCACACATACCTATCAGTAAGAGACATAAGAATTGTTAGAAAAAAGAAAGCTGGAGCAAACTAGTAAAAGAATTGTAATTCCTTACAAATACTGCTAGAGCTATTAGAATAAAATCAAAATAATCTAATGGTTAGTGCTGGTAAAAGCCACTGCCTCCCCACCCCCACCCCCCCAAAATCTAGGAAGTCTTTTTTCAGAGTAGGCAAACTGAGGCATATAAGCCTACATTTACTGTAATCAGTTAATTGTCCACGTGTGTAAGTCACTTGTCACAGAAAGTGAGGATTTAATTAATATGCTGGATAAACATGATGAGTGTAAATAGAAAATTAAGATAGGAATTTAATCACTCTATTCACCTAAGCTTGCTAAATGGAAATGTGGAGCAAATTCCTAACCGTTTTAATTTCTGTGGGGATCAGGATTTCACATAAAATGGTCAACCTTAAAAAAGAGAAACTATTTGAAAACCTCTTACTTGGCTCTTTCTTCATCCAGTTTCTTTTGCTCCACATCCAAGGAACTTTTTATAACCTTGTACCACTTTTTGAACTCAAAATACGGACTGCCTGAATAAAACATTCACATTTTAGGTTGGGAAGAAGAAGTCAAAGAAACGTGTAAGGCACAGGAGGTGATCTCCACGCAGTTAGACCCCGAGTCTTCCACCTGCCTGCAAACCTATGCTGAATTCTATGTAAATCTGTTCTATGAATTCCATGAAGACATACTTGATCTAACAGTTCTGTAAGAAAGACATGTACTGAAAGAACAGCCATTTACAAGTGCAAAGAAGGTCCTTAGCTTAGGACAGATTCAATAGGTTCAGCACAACTTAACCCTTTTCCCTCCTATCTGAAAGTTAAGCCTAGAAGCTATCCCCTCTCTGCCAAATGAAATCAACCTCCAGAGCATGAAGTGGCCTTCAGCTGGTTGAAAGTTGGCTCCAAGCGATTAACAGAACTATACATCGAGCTAAGGTTTACACAAGTAAGATCTAAACAAGCTCAGATGTAAGATTTCAAATGGTTTCAGCGGCTCTCCCCTGACTATCCTACTATCCATGAAATGTTACGGGGCAGGAAGGATGGACTAGACACTCGTATTCACTTCGTATCAGCCTCTCACGGTTTTGAGCGCAGGAACTTCACTCACTGGTATGTGAGCAAGTATGTACCAGCCCATGCAAAACCGTTAAGGCATATGACATCCTAGCAGCCCATCGATGCTCCAAAAAGCACGGGACTGAAGTAGACCAACTGGGTACAGTAAGTAGAAGAATTCCAAACAGAACTAGGGTGCAGATTTATGTATTTAAAACATAATCAACCCTCGTTACCCGTGGGTGGATTATCTGCCCTGTGAATTAACCAGGCTTTGCATTTCCCCATCACCCCAGCTGCACTGCCTGCGATGCTTGCATCACGTGTAGCTTTGCCAGCTAGCTCTTGAAACTGTTTGGAAGGTGAATATACTGGTCTTATAACCAAGCTGATAAACGTTTTGTATTATCTGCAGTTGTGCTATTCAAATTATCCTGCCACGAGATATCTTAGATGCTGGAAATACAGATGGAAGGGGAAACTGGGAGGGGACTTTTTACAAGGGCCTGTAGTGACAGGACAAGGGGTAACGGGTTTAAATTGAAAGTGGGGAGATTTAGATTGGATATCAGGAAGAAGCTCTTCCCGGAGAGGGTGGTGAAGCACTGGCACAGGTTGCCCAGAGAAGCTGTGGATGCCCCATCCCTGGAAGTGTTCAAGGCCAGGCTGGATGAGGCTTTGAGCAACCTGGTCTAGCGGAAGGTGTCCCTGCCCATGGCAAGGGGGTTGGAACTGCATGGTCTTTAAGGTCCCTTCCCACCCAAACCATTCTATGACTCGAAAAGCAAATGGAGAAATGAAGGGAAGACAGACCCTTCAGTAGTTCTTAAAATTCAAAGGTGTGGATTCAACTTTTATGAACTCCACAAACCTAGAGGTTTAGTAAGTACTCCCAGTCTGCTGGGAGGGCAGTTTGGGGGTGCAGGGGGGGAAGACATTTTTATTAAACTTCCTATGAATTATTAAGCATCTGCCACAAGCAAAAGCATTGTCAGAGAC
>NW_010254577.1:16392-57791 GCF_000690775.1 Eurypyga helias
GCCAGCACTGCTAGTCTGATGTTCACATAGCTGGGCTGGCGGGGAAACACACAGCTCTGCGATACACACACACGCGCACACCCCACGAAGCAGCACTGGGTAGGTGTGCAGCTCATCGAACACACAAACTGGCACGCTAGGTAACTACAGCTATCTACCGTACAGTTCCCAGTCTATCCTGAAAAACTGTAGGAGCTGAAATACCTTTTGTTTTTTAATTGAAAAAAGACTAGTTAAATTGAGAATGGAGTCAACATAAACTGGATCTTTAAAACTCAGTATTAACCATCATTCATTTCAGCACACTAACTTTGGGAAAACGCCAGAGGCGGTTTTGAGCTCTGGCAGTAATCAGTGCTCCAACAGAAATTCTCCCATCAGCTCCTCTGCGCAGCTGCTCACTGTCACACCGACATCTTAAGGATAGGAACAACGTAACACAGCATATAGATCATTTTGTATGAGCAGATTTTAAAGTAAGAAAGTGGGCAAAGAATAAGCTGTTAATTCCCAAGGGCGATGAGACTTGTTAATAAGGGAGAAACCACATTAAGACATTAATGGCTTTGAGCCTCAGCTTGTAAGCAGTTGCACAACTTCTACTGTTGTCACTACTACGTACTGCAAATTTTCAAGGGAAAAAGAATTAAAAACATCCAAAATAAGTTTGTGTATCCACTTGAAAATGAGAATTCCCAGTTTTAGTTAACAGAGATGACTATCTCTTGCTATAACAGTAATTGTGCTCACGCATGGCTAACACCGGTCTCACTACTGGCTTAAATTTTTAAAGTGACATCAGGGTCAAAAATGGACTCAAAACTGGATAGAAGGCTTAAAAGATAAACCACCTTAACACATCTTTGACCTTATCTTCAGCTGTGATCTGGATCAGGCAGTGAAACATCTTCCTGAAGATTCCTAATCTTTGATTTGGTCTTTCTGCCCTCAAAGAACCATGTTCACACCATTATCTTCTCCATCTTAATTGCTGCTAGCTTCTCCACGCTCTCTCAGGATTATTTGGACTCAGAAAACAGATTACATCTGAAATATGTTACACACTAAGACATTTTATTTAACAAGACTAAACAAGTTTGGATTTTATCATAAACGTGGTTTGATGCCCCTAATAAGAATCTGCTATTTATGATAAGACTGTTCTCCCTCTTCGCTGCGTATCCATTCATCCTCACCCACCGTGCATAAAAATCTAAACCAGGAGGCAAACATGCACAAGGAGAAGCAGGAAGGTAGCAGCAAAATGCGTACCGAATTCCCCCAGCCAGTACAGTAAGAATTACACAAGGAAATTGCAATTTTACGTGAACAAGACCTACTGTTTTCTTTGAATAAAGATTTGCCCTAAAAGAATGACAAAAACGTATTTTAATGATCAACAAGACAAGTCTTTTTAAGCCTGATTACAAAGTTATTTCATTTACAAAATCATAAGACTGCTTCTACTAGAATATTTATGTACCTTCTTTGTTCTTCTTATTTCTTTCTTCAGCAAAGTCTGAAAGTAACCTGAAAAAAAAAAAAAAAAATCAGGCAATTTGGTAGATCCAAATACTGCACTTTTCACATGAAGTACAAATGCAACCCACAAAATTTACACTTTAAATTTATTCCAAGTTTCAGATTCAAATAGACGATTTTTAAGAAGTAATATTTAACCTAAAAAATACCTTCAGTGTATGTTTTATTCTGCTGAACTTAATCAAAATTCCAATACTATAAATGTAATATTACTAAAGAAAGCATGACCCAGGACAACCATTTGCACTATTTGAAATCTGGGCTTCGCTACAGACCCGCCTGTACACTTACCACTCATAGTGATCATCTAATAAAAACAGTAATTTGAGCACAACTACGATAAGTGCCGCAGCAAGGACATCGTATTTCACGTTCCTTGTTGACTTATTTCCAGGCACAAGAGTCAGGAAATCCGCTTCTCCAATACAGATCTTTTTCACCACTCGACAAGTCCAATTATGCAATTCATCTGGTTAATGTAAATAAAAATATGAGTATGTTGAGACAAGCTGGAAGTACTTTTATAGTGCAAATATGTTGGTTATTTGAAGAAAACATGCTTAGCAATTGGTTATTTGAGGAAAACAATGCTTAGCAATTTTTTTTCAGGCTGCATAGTATTTTAGGGTATACTAGGCAACCTTCACTGTGCTTACATGGAAAACAGTCCTGATGTCATATATCCACATGGAGAAAAAGATAAATTATGTTTTTAATAGTGCTTTGATGTTACTTGAATGATGTTGCTAAGCTTTCCCACAACAATGTTCAGGTTAATGTACCTTAAACCTACGTAGTTTCAAAAAACCCCGAAAGCCAAAATCTTGTCACAAACTTTTTTCCTGCACGTTGACTAAACACCCATACAAGGTCCTCTGTACTCAAAGAGGAACAGGGGGTAGCTTTAAAGAAGCGGGGTATGAACAGCAGCCCAGTGTGGCGGGACAATGCTCGCTGCTACCCCGACAACACCCGGCTGAAGTGGAGACAATCCCAGCCTGGGTTAACACCGGCGTTACACCGTACAGCCAGGTTATGTCAAAAAGACACAGCTACAGCTCCAAAGGCAGCAGTATGATATCTACACCGTCGCTTATTACTCTATGCTTATTTTTCACAGATACAAATCCCCCAAATTTCTCACCTTTCCTGTTCAGCAAGAAATACTGGAGTTGATTACATCACCGTCAGATTCCACAAAGGTTAGCAACGTATGACTAAGTACAACCTTAATCCAGCTATACTTTGTGCTCTCTTGCTGCTCACAAAGAGGTCAGTAGGGACTCATTTTTAATCCTCTTGTACATAACAGTAAAAGTCAAACAAAATCTGGAAACCAAAGTTTCTTAGAAATACCATAAGCATATTTTCTTTTATTTCAGGTACTTAAAATGGCCTTTCCATTATTATTTAATGCCCTAAGAGGCATTGCCAATTTGCTGCTTAATTTATTTTTTAGGAGTTGTTAGATAACAACAGCAAACCTTTTTCAAATTGTAGAAACACGCTTCTATATGGTGAACTTTTAGTTGCAAGGAAAAAGTAAAGGATAATAGATATTTCTTTTACAGTAATTTTCAAAGAGTACGTAGCTTTTCTCTGGAATAAATCTGAAAATGTCAAATTTCTAGCTGTTTCTTTGACGCAATTAATGCTTCAAAATCTGAAACATAGTGTGATCCTCCATAGGCTCTAGTGCAACACTGGTGTAAAACTATAAACTCAGAATTTCTGCTCTGGAATTTCAGCCCTACATCTGTTGTTGTCTTCTCTACGTTCACCTGTGAGTACACAGAAAAGCCAAGTAGCTTTATTCAACGTAACAAAGTGCAAAATAAGACAATTAAAAAATCCCAAACTGTAAATTGATGAAATGCTTTGAGGAAAAAAAACAAAACAGTGATTTACAGGCTACTTGTCTGTGTAACTCTTCTTCAGTGACAGTGGTATTCAGTGGGAAGAATGGCAGCCCAACAGACAGTTCACATACCAGGACTTTCTGGTCTTTCTCTGACAATATTCAAGACTTAATGAGTATTTTAGGATAAATAAAAGTTATTTATAGAATATATGATTTCAAAACTAAATTGATAATCTGGTGAGACAGCAGCTGATTTGTCACACAGCACCGACTGTTAATACTAACATTAATACAAATACATGACATTACAGAATATGTATTTACTACTGTATAGGGTAGTCCAGTGTCAAGCAATTAGGTCCCAACTTCATGAATCACTTAGCTAAAGTTAATACATCAGGTGAGTTCAACCAGTGCCTCTTAGCTTATATGGATACCGAAAGGCTTGAAGTATCCACTCCACAGCTTTAGAGAGCCCGCACCAGGGCGCCCCTGCATATCTGGGCCTACAATACATCCTCCAAGTGTTTGATGAAGGTGCTTTCTATAGAAATTATCTTTCAGTTCAAGCTGAAATGGGTGTAAATTAGAAGGAAAAGAGCAGGCCTGTTTAAAGTAGTCATTCAAGGGGTTTTTTTGCTAGAGTTTAATAAACCACAGAAAAACTTTATCAGTTTGGGTTTGGGGAAATATTTACCAGGTAAATTAGCTTCCATCAAGTACTTCATGCACAACACGTCTGGATGAAGAAAGCAGCTGTCTGTTATATCTGGAAAACGAGGCAGGTCTAAAAATGCTGCGAGCTCAAGCATTTTGTTGTGCACTTCTTCATATACAGGCCACGACTGAAAGAGAGGGTTAGAGGGTGTTACACTTTTGCTCCAATACCTTATTTGTCACTGATATTAAATTAGCTATCAATTTTAAATTCTGTGTTATCTGACATGGAATTACTTATACAGGCTCTTTTAACACTCTGTATGACTAAACCCACATGCAAGACTGGAACCAAGACTGCAAGAAAAAAAGTGAAACAGGCTAGTTTTAAAGCCTATGAAATATATTAAAAACCCCAAATAAAAAGATGTTTCAGACCTGCAGCCAACCCACTACCCTGTCGGTGAAATGATCTTTTCAAATGAAAAAGAGCATTGAAAACAAACAAACCAAACCCCCAGATGGGTGCAATCGCGGGTGAACTCTCTCAGGAGCGAAGAGATCACAGAACCACAGAGAGGTGGAGGTTGGCAAGCACCGCTTGAGATCACCAGGCCCAAGCCCCTTGCTTGGGTCAGCCAGAGCAGGCTGCCCAGGACCATGTCCAGTCGGATTCTGACTGTCTCCATAGATGGCAACTCCACAAGCTCTGTGGGAAATCTGCTCCAGTGTTTCACCACCCCCACTGTACAAAAGAAAAAAGGTTTGCTTTGGGGCTTTTTTTTCCTTATGCTTAAATGGAATTTCACGTATTTCAATTTCATCCATTTCCCCTTTACTGGGCTCACTCCAGTATGTCCATGTCTTCTTGTACTGGGGAGCCCCAGAAATGGACCCAGCACTCCAGATGTGTCTCACCCGTGCTGAGCAGAGGAAGGATCACCTCCCTTGACCTGCTGGCAATCCTCTGCCTAATGCAGCCCAGGATGATGTTTGTCACCAGGGCACACTGCTGGCTCACATCCATCTTCACAGCATCTTGTTCCCAAAACTCCCAGGACCTTCTCTGAAAAGCTGCTTTCCAGCCTGCTGGCCCCCAGCAGGTGTGAATGTCTGCGTTTATTCCTCCCCGGGTGGAGAAGTCCCCTTTGTTGAACTTCACGAGATCCTTGTCAGCCCATTTCTCCAGCTTGTCAAGGTGCTGAATGGCAGCATGCCCATCTGGTCTGTTAACCACTCCTCCCAGTTTCACGCTGTCTGCAAACTTAGTTTTCAATCCACCTTGCAGCCCACTTGACTAGTTCTTAAGTTCATCATTTGTCAATGAGGATGTTGTGGAAGACAGTGTCAAAAGCCTTACTTCAGATAAAGAACCTCCACCAAGCCTCCTACTCATGGCAGAACGTTATCAGGTTGTCAGACCATTTCCCCTTCATACATCTGTGCTGAGTACTCCTAGTCACCGTCTCAGCCTTCTGTATTTGGAAATGGTTTCCACATTTATTTGCTCCATCACCTTCCATATTTATGTATTTATAATATTTATCAATATGAACTCAAACAACATGAGGCTGACGGGCCTTGAGTTCCCCAGATCCTCCTTCCTGCCTTCCTTGAAGACAGGTGTGATACTTGCTTTCTTCCAGTCCTCAAGTATATCTCCCAATCACCATGACTTTTCAAAAAATGATTGACAGCACCCTTGCAATGACACCAGCCAGCTACCTCAGCACTGGTGGCTGCATCCCACCACAGCCCAAGAACCTCTCTATGTCCAATTTGTTTGAATATCCCCTAACCTGCTCTTTCTCCATCAACAGTAAGTCTGCCTTCCCCTGGACCTTCCCACTGGTTTCAGGGACCTGGGACTGATGAAGGCCAGTCTTATCACAGCAAAGACTGAGGGGGAAAAAAAAAAGTATTCATCATCTTGGCCTTCTCCTTGGTATTTTGTGACCACGACCCCACTCCCATTCAGCAGCAGGCCCACGTTATTCAGAACATTCACAAAGAATATTTAATGCCTATTCATTAAAAAAATAAAATCTAATTCCATATCAGCACAGTTATCCATGATAATAAACCTGCAACTCTCTCTTCAAAACTGTGGACTGCATGAAGAAACTTCTTCCAATTTCTACTGAGGTTTTCCTGCTTGAGGAAAACACAACCTACAGACAGATTTTGACATGCTTGTTCACAATGAACTCAGGAGGACCTGAAGTTTGCGTAACTACGGACTGTAAGACTTGACCCTCATTTCTTAATAGTTCAACTGTTTCATTAAAATTTCTTAATTCTTTATAGTTTAAATGATTACTGGAATTTACATCTTAAAGTGATAATTTTCAGTTTTCAGGCTACTTTACCATTCTAAGCATATCAAATGCAGTGCTGCTTGTGTCAGTGGTTCTAATCCAGCAGAGGCCTTTATCATGTATTCATATTTATCCAGTCAATGTGTGCAGGAGGTACTTTGCTGTAACAGGAATTTAGCAGGGGTTTACACTTTGTGCAGACTCAAAACTTTTCTGAGCAAGAGTGAATTCAGTTTTTTCCTAGACCAGATTAAAATCAGAGCGACCGCATTTACAACACCAGTAAGACAGAAATAATGCATTTTCATTCAATCACTTGGTTTCATTTATATAATGTGAATGCATGCTGTGTAGCCAATGCTGCAATGTTAGTGTTTTGAATGGTTGCCAACATTTCCTTTTCTTTTTTTAAAATGATCGCCCCTCAGACCGCAGTTCAGACTTGCTTCACTGCGTGAACACATGCCTAAGCAAATGAATAGTTCTCCTGTCACTTACTATTACACATGCAACTTTCTGTAACAGTTAGGAAGTTGTATCATGTTCATTATGTTTTCTAAACAGTGTCAAAAATTGGCTTAGACTGCTACAGGACTACCCTGAGAAACAAGAAAAACACGCACTGCCAGACTTCTGCAGGAGGCCAGGCTCACACTGCTTTCCGTTCCTCTTAAGACGCGGTGCTAAACTGAACACCGAAACAATCTGGAACAAAACCCGAATCATCTCTAAGTTCACTTGAGCATATCTGGAGAAAAACTGTCCCACATAATTCAAACTGAAGCATCACATAAATACTACTCCTAATTGGATATAAAGAAAATACATTTTTCCCTTTAATGAAAAGCAGTTGAAATAGTAGTTTCTTAATAATATATCACAGATGAAAAAAAAATAAGACACAGGAATTCAGTCATTTGAAGCATTTCCATCCTCAAACATTAAAGTATCACCCGTGAGGTTACCTGTACAGTTTAATTTAATGCAGAGGGACTTTAGGGAATACAGTTCTTAACTGGAGGGCTGAACGTGGACACCTATATCCCCATATAGCTGAGCTTCTCTCACTGCATCAGGCTAAGGAGACAGCTTCCCTACTCGAGGTACTGCTGAACAGTCCCCTCCTCCCGACACCGGCTTTTGTTTCAAAGCTTTTGTTTGCAATTTAGAGAAGGCAATTCAGTTCTTTTTAAAATGACTAGAACCCTTCCCTCCCACCCCTTTTTTAAAATAGTAAACAAGTGTAAAAACTACAAATAAAAATTAATAGAGGGCTGTCATTTGGCTTATTTTAGAAAGGATGTTAACAGACAAAAACTGGTTTTAGTCTGTATGTGTTCACAGAGAGAGGTAAACACCAGTGGACAGGCAGATTGAAAAAAGGCATACTAAGACGACCCAATCAACTGCTATTTCCCAGGGCCTGACCTCTTAAGCTGGAACACATTCACACGCATGTTTCTACAACGCAGCGCTGAGTCATGACAACGCAAGCTGAACCGAACACCAGGCTTCCAGGAGTACAGGGTAAGCTCTTGAACTGCGAGCGTGCGCTGGATCCAACACGAGATCGCATCTTGGTAGGACACACCACAGCAAAGGGCTGAAGGCTGACAGGCTGAGGACTAAGGAGACTGTAGAGTGTTTCAGCAATCAAGCAGTGATAATTTTCACCAGTGACCACATACCCTGTTCATACTCTGCTTAGTTCCCCCAGAGCTGTGGGTTCATACAGCAGATTGCATTCTGCAAAGTTTCACACACACTGGGAGGATTAAAACAGAAAACACCCAAATTCCACACAACCAACATCGCAGATGTCAGGACAATATTAAGAAAAAGCAAGATACAGCAAACAAGCAGCCTCAAAATTAATAAAAGTTATCACCTTCTACCTAGCTATGCATTTTTGCCAGAAGAAACGAACCTGATAGAACAAGTTGCACTGAAAGTCAACCAGCAAATCAACTGGGAAAGCAAGATCCTGAGAGCTGGGGCCTCCCGCTGTCAGGTGAAAAAACTCTGCCTCCATCACCCCGTGATTAAACCCCAAGGGGGGAGGACTTGGACAAGAGGGGACAGCGTTAGATCATACACCACACACTTTCCAAGTACAACTTTCACTTAACCAATCATAAGATTAAAAAAAAAATTGCATTACATATTTTCAAGTTGCAGTTCTGTGCTAAACATGAGGACAACTCCCCTGTCCGTCAGCACCCGGAGTTACTGAGCTCTCACCTTGTTCTGAGAACCTGGGAAACACTCTACATATAAAACTCAGTTATAAACCCTTGAGGGCACGTAATAATTTCAGGAAGACTGAGAGAAAAACTCTTCCAAAGTTATGCCACCTGCGAGCCTTTTCAGGGAGTTTCGCAAGCTGGGATTTCTTCAAGACTGATCAACAGTGCTGACAGTGTCTAAAACTCGGCTAGATTGGGAACAGAGGTTACCAGTGACTTCTCTTAGCTGTTTTGTCTTTGAAGTCTCTGCACCTTATTCCCACATGTGACAAACGCGGTCACTTCAGGTCTTCTTCAGACAGCAGTAGTTGAGTGCTAAAGAGTATTTTTTTCTTTTCCCCTGCCATCTTCAACTGACTATAGGAGGCCAAAATTCACACTGCTGAGCTGGTGAAGAAGTGTCTAGAACAAGATTTTCATGATGATACTAGTCTGTTTAAATCAGTTGCCTTTGTTTTTCAAAGTTACATGGAATTTTTCACCTGTATTAGAAAAGAACAAGCTGGTTTTCAGAAGCAGATGAGCCAAACTATTAGCATGATAATCAGATCACAGTAGCAGGTAATTGTTTTGGTTAAGCCAAGATTGCAGCCTCTCCTACTTGTTTGGACAATATCAGAATGTTGCTGATCAACAAGTAGAAAAGAGTGTGCATTGGCTGGCTTTCTAGACTCATTTGCAGGCTCCATAGCTTCTTGTTTTAAATGCAGTCCGACTGACTCTTTTCTTAGATGACTGTATAGACAGTTTCCTTCTCCTGCACCAAGACATTATCGCAGCAGCCATTACTTACATATTCACAGTTCAGTCTATTTTGTTGTGATAATGGTCTATCTTTTCCAACAAGAATTAATTATGAGTTGTTTTAAATTCTCTCCATTATATTTCCACTCAGTCCATCTGGTGAGACACTGGAACAGGTTGCCCAGAGAAGCTGTGGATGCCCCATCCCTGGAAGTGTTCAAGGCCAGGCTGGATGAGACTTTGAGCAACCTGGTCTAGTGGAAGGTGTACCTGCCCATGGCAGGGAGGTTGGAACTAGATGGTCTTTAAGGTCCCTTCCAACCCAAACCATTCTGTGATTCTACGATCCTCCTTCCCTGTTCAGTACTTTTTTCAAACCACAGTTCCCTTCTTCATCCTTCTACCTGTGAATTTCCATCCCGTAAACCCTTTCTTCCCATGCCCGCACGTTCCCTAAGCTCTACCTTCACTTGTGCTGCTCATGTTCAGCAGCGGACGTCTTTCCCAAGTGATTCTAACGACCATTTAATACTGGAATCTAATAACATCCAACTTCACTTTTTCATTATCAACTTTCTGTAGGTCTCTGGGAATCTTTGCCACTTAAAACTGCCTGAAAACCAGCTTCATCATTTTTAAGATGGCCAAGTCAGCCTAGACCAAGTTTGAAAAAGTGTACCAAACTTCTCAGGAAATGGCCTACAAAATCAATTTAACTTGAAGATTTGAAAAACATCAAGTTAGGAGGGTTGGAGAAGGGATTTTTAAACACAATTCAGAAGCTTGGTTCAATCCTTGCGTAAAGCAAGACGTGCTCATAAAAAGATATTTATTAGTAAAAGTAGTGAATCAAGGGGATGCCCTAACGCGTGTAAACTTCTTTGAACCCAAACTAGCTTTAAAATGATGTTACTAGGTACCAACAATGAACACAGCAGTTAAGTGCTGTACAGACCCTGGTTCACCTGACTTTGCTTCTGCTGCTCAACTGGTTCAGATATATCTGTTCGTCCGCAGCATACGCCTGATGTGGGGCGATGCCACACAGGTTACATAAAAGAATTGCCAGTAAAGACAATAACTGTATCAGCTGTGAATTTTACACCCAAATTAGTATTTAAAACTGAATTAAATGACCTTGTGAACCAATTGTTATGTACTAGATCCTTAATGTGGCCAGCAAGACCAAACTCCTAGATTACTAAAGGTATCCCCTTCCTCCCACCCCATGTTTTTTGTGGACTCTCAGGGTACTAGCAATCTGACTAAGTTGCCTAACCGCTATCTACCTCCCAGGGACCATCATTATCCCACCTGGAACAGCAGCAAACTAATGCAAGAGCCACCACACACAAACTAAATGTGCTTTAACACGCTGTATTGTTATGAATACAAACTTCAAAAAATAGGCAACAGTCACTAAAACTTTCTTGCCATCTAACCTTGCTGGTTAAAAGACAATGTTGTCAACTCTGCTGCACAGTTAGATGCTGTGTAGTCTCTTCATCAACACCACCTCTGACAGAGCACGGGGTATACAGACAAGGCACGCGCAACGCTTGAGGGAATTTTTAAGGTCCCTTCCAACCCAAACCGCCCTGTGACACGATGACACTACAAGCACTATGACCGCTGCTGCACAGAAACGTCCCGGACTTGTGAACTGCTGGTGAGTGCGAAAGGATACTGGGGAGAACCACTGCACCCTCCTCCTACGTCCTTTCCTAGCTCACCATCGGAAACAGGAGGGCAGATTCAACGAGCCTTGAGTCCGCCTTGGTGCAACCATTTTTACGTGTACTAAACGAGCAGATACACTTCTTCAAACCGTGATATCCATGAATCACATTCAGATGCTGATGTAACAGCGAGAGGGTGTGCCTGGAGTTATTAAAAGGGAACCAAATGACAAGAAGAACAAAGCAGGTGAAACTGCTACAACTCCATTTAAATAACTGCTAAGAAACACGCAGCTCGTGAGACTTTTACACTAGAAAAGACATCAAGGGGCCAAGCATGCAATTAAAGCTGCTGCTACACAAGTCTGCCATGGAGCAGAAAGGATAACTGAAAGGTTGAGGCAGGAAAATTAAATCAACTTGTCCACCTTGAAGAGAGGCAAACAAGCTGCCCAAGTTACCTGCCTGGCAACAAATGGACAGAGGGGGAAAAAAAAAAAAAAGAAAGAAGAAGAAAAGTCAAGATACCATTGAAAAATCATAGGAGCAGTCGCACTGGCAGCCTTTCTCTTGCTCTCTCCTTTGGTAACTGTTTCAGATGAAACAGCCACTACGTCTTACAATCCCAAATTCCTCCTAGCCATTTTTGCAGAGGAAGCGAGAGGATCTTTGTACAGAAAAATGATTAATTTTAGAAGATGTCACAGTCAACAACATTTATGCATTTCTCAGAGAAAATAAATCTAGGCATGCTGAGATGTTAGACAGCATTCAATTGACACAGGCAGTTTTTACTGAAGAATTCAAGATGTGGCATGTGGATGAGCCAGCAACCCACCCAGAGGAGAAAAGGCTAACCGAACGTGCAGTATGGATGTACTCCTTCACCAGGAAAAGGAGTAGAACGACACAGCAGGCCATTTCAAACGCTACGGTCAGGGAAGACGTGCTGCTCATGCCACAGTTCCTGGCTAGAGCTGGTTTTGAATAAATGAGTCTCAGCATTAAACGAACAGACGCGTGCTTGAGCTCCAGCCTGTTCGTGCTCACAAGCGAACTCCGACAAATACCGCTTTTCTAAAAAATGAAGTCTTTCTACAAACGGAGAGAGTAATCTGGCAAGGAGCTGAACCATCATGAGGTATTGAAATTCAAGAGTTTGGGAACAAATTTTATTGAATTTCATAAATATTTTGGTAGGTTTGTTTTCTTTATTCATTAAGTAATGCTTTAAGACAGGTATGGACAAGCTAGAGTTTCTGTTACACAACAGCAAGCTCCCATGATAAACCTGATTACAATAACCCTTTCAGCAGTGAACTTCCTCCTCAGCTTTTTTTTTTTTTCTTTCAAATAAAAGCCTCACCCTTGCCTCTTTTCATTCTGCACTACTTTCTATCCCGAACAAGTACGGCATGCACCTGTTAAAATGCACAAAACCCAGAGTTAGACAGAAAAAAAAAAATCCCACAGACAGAAAGACACCTAACCCAACAAAACTAAGATCACAAGGTGTCTCGAAACACCAGCAAACCAAAGCAGGAATCGCTGCTTGTTCTGGAAAGTAAAACCAGCATAGCTGATTAGCAGAATTTGTATGGATAGAATTTTATACCCCTTAGAAAATTTGTTTTTAAAAAATAAACAAGAATGACCGGCTTCTTCCCTAATTTAAATTCCTTAAAATAGTTACCACTAAAAAATGAAATCATATGGCAATTCAGCTCATCCAAACATTAGTCAGGAAAAGAGGCCCTTAGACATCAGGCCTTGAATGGTGTTAGTAAAGGACCTCAGCAAACAGAGGAACATGCCTAAAAGCCAGTTTGGTGGATATACTTTCCAGGGAAGCAGAAAGCCATTGTCATTCCAGTTTGAACACTCTGGGAGAAAACAGAGCAAAGGTTTTCACCTGAATCCATGAGTTAATTACTAAATTTAGTCAGGAATTTCTTCACCTGAATCAGACCCAAACAAAAATACAAATATGCAATCCACCAAAACCTGGAGTGTGGGACAACCCAAACAGCAGCAGTTTGCTGCGAGATGCGTGATGACCTGAAGACGTGGGTGCTAGTCAGCAGCAGGTCGCTAAGCCGTATGAAATCCTTCTGAAAAGCCAGTGTGGAAAAAAACTTAAATACAGGGACAACTTTACAGGATTTAGGAAATCTTTAGGTTTCCTCACAACGGTGCTACAAACCCACCCCGTTGCCTCAGGCAGGTCTCTTTGTCCCAGTTTTCCACCTTGTGACAGAGCAGCACAACACCATCCTGAGAGCCCGGCCTGTCGCATGACGAGGGCGAATGACCAGCAGCAACGGCAGCGAAAGAACCCAACATTCAGCAACTGTGCTGGCTTCACACGGCGTGCACTGAAGCAGGCTTCGACTCCCACGTGGAATGAAGAAAAGATACACGGAGCAGCTCCTTATTTTCCACGTGCTAAACTAAGACGCTATCTTGGTTTAGGAACAATATGAGATGAAATGATGAATGACTACACCCTAGTGCACTTACACATCGGTCTCAGCTAAACACAAATTCATTCCAGTAATTCCTAAATTCTATATGCTTAACATTAAAACCTTAATTGCTATTCAAAGACATGAAAAGAAGACAGTATTAGCTTAATCTATTCACAAATCTAAGACCTATGCTTGCTTTTAGGGCCAGTGGAGGATCGCACAGAACTGAAGGCTGTTTAGAAATATTACGGGTAATGTGCAAAACCCCTTAAACTGCCATCTCTGCCCTCCCAAGACGGCTCCCTCACCACTGACAATTTATTTACATTCCTACATGGCTTTTCACGTTTCTCCTCTTGCCACGTTTCTAGGCCAGACTTCTTGCAAGCGTTCCCTCTTCCTCCTGCCATCGGGATCATCACTACTACTCACCACTATGACATTTGACATTGTGAGTTTTTAAACAGGCAGTTCCTTTAGTTCCTCCACCAAAACAAACCAAAGGATCACTAGAAAAAACACAAGCATGCAAAATCTTTTTTCAAAAAGCAAACTCTTTGCTTAAGAAAACTGTAGAGTTTTCATTGCTTAGGATTCTTTGCCATAGGCTAGAGGTACCCTTTTTAAGCAAGAATTTTGCATACTTCTACCATTTAATCATTCCTCAGCATTTTTCAGGTTGGAACTAGATGATCTTTAAGGTCCCTTCCAACCCTAACCATTCTGTGATTCTATGAATAAGAAACATCCCCAGATCTCGAAATCTGAAACTTTAAAGGATGGTATTTAGTTCAACTAACTCGAAGGCTTGAACTATGACTTAAAAAAAGAGTAGTTGTGAGATAACTAGTTAACGAAAAAAAAGAAGTTTTATGGTCTTAAAGTCTCCTCAGAACACAAAAACCACAAAGTGAAACCCCAACTGAAATCCCAGAACATAAAAAAAAAAAAAAAAAGGTGTCTGTACAATACCAGTCCAAAAAGATCTATTTAGCCTTGCATCCAGCAGCGAGAGATGCGGAAGGAGGAATTTAGGAACCAAGGAAGCCACAATGACGCATTACCAAGTGTCTGTTCAGCTTCACACCATTTGTGGCTGAAGCAGCAGTGGGATCCTTGCATTTTTTAGTTCAAGATCCCTCTTCCTTCATGGCATTTGTCCAGTCCTTATCTGTCCCTTTTAACATCCATAACATCCTAACGTGAGGAGTTTCACCAGTTAGCCACAAAAACATATGAAACTGTATTTCCTGTTGTTTGATCCTGAACCTGCAGACCAGCAACCTCTTCCGACACCTCCCAATCCTTGTATTGGATCAGCTGCCTCCTAAACACGTTCTACAAACTATCGCCCCATCTTCCTCTTAGTCACCTCTTTACATTGAAAGGTAAGTAGATAAAAGTTAATTGTTTCTTGTAGGAAAATTGTGCCTACATTTGATGACCCATGTTGTGATGCTGTACCTCTTAGCTCTTCTATAACTTTGAGAAGAAGGGTAAGAAAAGCAAAAAATAAACCCGCAACCAGAATTCCAGGGAGTATTTATAATATGGGCCACGACAGTTTTACACATTAACGTGAAGGTGATCTCCACTTCTTTACTAGAAGTCAAGGGGTTATTGGAAAATAACTGGAGTGTAGCTGGGCTACAGCAGCAGTGGGCTCGAAAACAGCACCATGAAGGGATTACAGAGGCATGTGCAATCAAGATCACACAGATATTCAAAACAAGGCTGGTACATGAACATGATAGCATTGGTAACACCAGCTTTCAGAGAAAGCTATGAATTCCATTCTTTAAAAAATAAAATAACTTCCTATTTAACAAACATAACAGCATAGACAGATCTGTTGATTGACAGGTACTTCATGGGAGTGCTTGGACACAAAACAGACCAGTGGGAAAAAATGTCTCTCTCTGTGTTTTAGCAGCAGCTCATTGGTCAATGAATTATCCTTTTTTTTAAAAAAAAAAAAGAAAACCAAAACCTAACATGCAGTGTTTACCCACTGGAATGATGCCATACAAAAACCCTAACTTGCATTCTGTCTGTCTTTCCAAGTCTTCTTCCCACTCAATTTTTCTTCACTTATGACTATTTTCTCCAAATTGATTTAAGATTTTTTTTTTTTAAGATAACTGTTGAACAGGAAAAAAAAAAAAAAAGAGAAATTTCAAGCTGTATTGGCTCCATCTCTATTCTCATAACTGTGAAGCTCAAGGATTGTAGCAGATTTGCCTTTTTTTGTTGTTTTCCCCTCCCCCAGTAAATCTGATCCAGAGGGTAGCACTTTTTCAAGACTAGTTCCAAACTGCTAACAACATCGGATTAAGAATTTTATCAAGAAAGAACAAAAGCGAAAAAACAAGACTGAATAGAATGATGAAGACCAAGCAGCTTGTAGTTATACTTTTGTCTACACTGGGATTTTTTGTTTAAAGTTATCATTCTTCCCTAAAAATGGCTTCTGCAAGTTAGGTAGTCTTTAGCTGCGCCCATGATGTGCATTTTACTTTTTCCTACAAGGTTTATCCATCAAAAATACTCAGCAGACCATTTTATTTTAAAATCATCTTCAGACTAGAAAACGATTTAACATATCAGCGTTCAATACCGTACTCACGGAACGGTTTGGGTTGGAAGGGACCTTAAAGATCATCTAGTGCCAACCCCCCTGCCATGGGCAGGGACATCATCGTGTTAGAGAAGGCATTGTTGTCACCTATCAACTCAGCAATACCAAAGCAGTCACCAAACAATATAAATTATTTCCAAGTAAGAATTTCAGTACAGTGACCTCATGCAATATTCAGAATACAAAAGTATACAGAGGAATTTCACTCCTCCTTAGACAGTGGGACAAAAAACGTAAAGCCCTAGAACAGTGATTCACTTCATCTGCCCCTCCTAGAAGAGTACTGTAATTAGGAGACTACATCCACACCCACAACTAAAGAAACACTAGCACTTAAGAAATACTGTCAAGTTTATAAACTTCTATTCACATACCCAAACTCTGTAATGAAGCAAATGCTAATCCTTCTGCTTTTAAGTTGATGTAATTATAGTACCATAAATAGCATCTTTGATATAAAACAATCACAAAGAACGAAATATCATTTCTGTACAAAAGCACTCAGACACTTTGCATCCAACTGAGGGTACCAATCAAGGAATGATACCAGCAAACCTGAGAGAAGTATTAGCCTGAAGAGCAGGACAAAGACCCATATTTTTAGCAACGCTAAAACAGTCATCATGAGATCTCTGAGGATCTTCAGTGGTCAGTATTACAGCTTCATATAAGGTTATGCCAGGTAAGCTTAGAGCCTACCCAGAATAGTCCTCAGCTCTGTGTTTGGAGAAAGGAAGGGATGAGCAGTGTGCCCTACAGCCATCCCTAAGTAACGTCATCCTCACAGACATCATGCTCTTCCCTGAGCACCTCGCGGTTTGAGTGCAGACCTCCCTCTTTCCTGTGCTGCAATGACATTCACCGCTCAACTATTTTATCCTGTGAGAAGATACTCATGTTTTCTGCATTCAAAAGAATGATGTGGAAGTACTTAGGCTTTGTTCTTGGTGTGAGGTGGGGAGAATCGCCACCGTGAGTGAAAGCAGCACGCAGAGTCTACAAGCTTGCCCAGCCCTCCAGAAAGAGAGAAGCATCAATACTCTAGCAGCAGTCCTCTGCTAATCTTTATCCTTCTTCAGAACCTACATGGACATCATCTAACAAAAATGCTCTCAGTAAGTGAGAGAGGTACCTACTTTTCAAAGCCTCCCAAGGAAGATCCGATCTAAGTTTAAGCACTTCACACACAGTGAAGTATTTTCTCAATTTGTGAGATGCTCCTAGAGAGAAGCATCAATACTCTAGCAGCAGTCCTCTGCTAATCTTTATCCTTCTTCAGAACCTACATGGACATCATCTAACAAAAATGCTCTCAGTAAGTGAGAGAGGTACCTACTTTTCAAAGCCTCCCAAGGAAGATCCGATCTAAGTTTAAGCACTTCACACACAGTGAAGTATTTTCTCAATTTGTGAGATGCTCCTGAGTGCTGCAACAAAACAGAAGAGAAGCAGCTCAAAGTACCTAACAAGAAAATGCAGCCAATTGTTTCCAAGGAGCAATACACTGAGATACCGAAGCGATAGACAGTTTCCATGTGTTATTCCGTACTGTAAATTCAAAGAACTAGTTTTAAAGGAACCTGTAAGACTGATGGTACTTCTGGTCAGAACATAGTCAAATTACTGAACCAACCTTAGCAGCATTAATTACATGACCCCCCTCACACTTTATAACAAACTGGCAGAGATGATTAGAAATTAATGAAGACTGAATGCTACATTACTTCTAAAGTTGAGCCATTGGCCTCGAAAGCCGAAGATGACAACCAAGTCCTAGTTTTGGTTATATACAGCAGGTAATCGTCAAAATATTGAGCAATCTTCTTAATCCATGAGAAACCCTCTGATTTTATGTTTTCCTCCAGGCTACCTGACAGTTCTTCTGCCCCCAACATTCACAGGGAAATCAAAATCAGGAGGCGTTTTAAACTACTTAAACTTGTCAGCTAAATTTACAAAACAAAATGTCTTTTACTATGCTTCAACAATGCTCAATTGATTCAAATACATTTTTGTGGCACATCCCATTTAATTCAAACCAGTTCTTACCGAAGAACTGAGTTGTTAGATGGTCACAAAGCACCAAGTGTTTAGGCAGTGTAAGTATTAATAACTGTATTCCAACTGTAACGAAGAGAAGCAGAAAGAGGGGCTAAATCTGGAGTGTGATGTCTTTTAACCTTCTTGCCATAGTAAAAATCAGCAACATTTAACCATATTGTACCATAAAGTATTAGCGTTACATCATCATCATTTTGAACCATGAGGACAAGTCCTGCAGCAGGCAGTACTGCGCAAGGATACAAGACCCAATTTTAAACCTTGTTCTCAAGTAGGATAGTAAACAATACAAAAATGTGTAGCTCCTAGACAGGAAAGCCCAAGCCTTAGACCTCTCCAAATGCAGTCCCAGTAGGTCACTACGCTCCCAGACAGGTCTGTCATATCCCTTTCATACCGTGGGATCATGGGATAAAGGGAAAACCACAAAATCCCACTTCTGAAGCAGACCAGGGATTTGACTGCATAGTGCTCAGACAATCTCCTGGATTAAAAAAAAAAAAAAAAAAAAGGCAGGAACCAGCACTATAGATATTCTGCAACGAAACAAGAGGTAAATGTGACTAAGCCGTAAGCAGCAGGGAAACAAACAAAAAAGCCAAACCCTTGAATTTCAATGCCACAGGCAAACGGGTAAGTCACAAAACAAATATGAAGAATGAGAAAGATGGTTCAGTAACTGGAAAAAGAATATGATTCCATCTCATTAAAATCGTATGTAAGGAAGAGAAAAATTATGTCTGCAAAGAACCAAACCAGTATCTGATAAAACTGAGTATTTTACAAAGGAGAGGCCCAGATAATTTACACACAAGAAGCTTCAAGGAAATAACTGAGGAGCCCTCTGAAACACAAATGTTGGTTTTTAAATAATCTTAAGAAATTCTAAACATCAAAGGACTCTCCACATTAATATGCAATATTTAGAAAAAATGTAAAAAGGGAGATTCAGGAACTCAAGAATGATTAGAGTTGGCATGGATCCTGAACAAAATAATACAATGACAATGGGAAAAATGGAAGCTAAAAATATCCTGTCAGTCAAGCAACCTTCATAAGGTCAGGAGAGGAGAGAGACGACTGAAGCTCCAGCTCCCACAAGGAAGACTGCACAATCTACTGGCATTGCTACTCCGAAAAACCTTTTTCCTTCTTTATGGAATAGCTGAAGGGGACCAATAAAATAATTAAAAAAATACCACAAGGGCTCACTGGAAGACTGTAACTCCTAATTGTACGTCAATTGTACATTCAAAACTCAAGAGCTGCTCCACTGGAAAGCAAAGCGCGCAGAACAAAGGAGCAAAACAGAAGCATCTTTGATACCCAAGGAAAATCTTGGCAAACTCATCTCAGAAACTGGATCTCTCAAATCCCCAGCAGAACTGAGATTTCCTTGAAGCTGACATAGAAAGACGGGCGGCAGAAAGATTAGTGGCAGAGCAATACGGATACAAAAGTGCTGCCAAGAATAAAATCAAGCAAAATTAAAAAAAAAAAAAGTAGTAATGAAAGAAACAGAAGAAAAGAACAAAAAGTAAATACAAGCTATAGAATATGGTAAGAGAAGAAACCAAAGAACTGGGAAATTTCCAGACAGCGTAGAGAAGAATGACCAGCTCTCAATGTTTAAAGCAAACCTTTCATTCCCAAATAAAAGAGGAAAGAAATGTAATAGTTTAAGATAGGTAGGGTTTGTGTATGTAGACATGCATGTGAGGTGTATGTGTATATATATATATACACACACACACACACGCTCCAACTCAAAAAGAATCCAAAGCATCATATAAAATAAAACACGCCGCAGTGACGTGGCACAGTCTCAAAAGCGCTAAAGGTTTCCAGCCTACTTTATAAATACATTATGGTACTTCAAGGAAAATGCTGAATGAATTAGACCTTTCCTTACGTGTCGTGGTTCAACTCCGGCTAGCAAAATACCACGAAGCCGCTCTCAGAAATTCCCCCTCCCCTCCTCCAGTGGAGGGGGAGAGTCGGAGGAAAATGGATAAGGAAGCTTGTAAAATTGAGATAAAAACTATTTACTAATTGAATATAAACGAATATATACAAATATTACTAATGATAAATCATTACAATAATAGAGAATAAAACGTATGATACAATTATGATACAGTTGCTCACCAACTCCCTCACGAACAAGCCAGCGCAGGAGTTAGCAAAGCAGCTAACGCAGGAGTCAGGGAGAGTGTTAGCAAGTGCCAGGAAGTCAACACGCAAGAGAGTCAGGGAGAGAGAGTAATGGCTTCTGGACCCCCTCCTCGCCTCTGCCCCGAGCATGACGTACTATGGCATGAAATACTCCCTTGGTCAGTTTGTGTCAGGTGCCTGAACTGTGTGTCCCAGCACTGCCTGTAGCGAGACAGCGAGAGCTGGGAATGCAGCTGCAGGGTCAGAAGCGGAGAAAGACCTTGAATTCAGTGCAGGCATTGCCCAGTGCCAGCTGAGAACTTATCAGTGCTGCTCTCTGCATCCAGGAACAGCTTCCTAGCAGCCACGGTAATGAGAGTTAACTCTTTCCTGGCTGAATCCAGCACATTAGGGCAGAAAATATTTCTTTTTCAAACTCTTCCCATCAAACCACCATCAGTTCATAATGGAGCATGAATTAAAGTTCTCATTAAACTGAGGACAATGGAGAGCTGCACAGAACCACTGGCCTAATCTGTCCACAGAAAACCAGACATCATCTTTATGCAGAAAGATATGCCTGAAAGAATAAAAGATATCAAGGAGAAGAAAGAAACAAGAAGACTTTCACTTAGGAATGAAAATCCTGAGATGATTCTATGTGCTTGTGAGTTTCATCATTCTTCTCTTGTCCACAATGCTAATTTCTGACAAACCCAGTATGTTGTTGCCACTTTACTGGGATGCATTCAAGAATTTTCCACAGGCAAAGATAAGGAAAATGCTAACATCCCTCTCAGCTAGAAGTTTAGAAAGTATTTCTGTATCATGGAAAAACCTGAAGAGTAACAGTAGGAGTTATTTAAGCATCAAGACATCTAAGGATGGAAATAGGTGAATTCAAACCAAACAGTACTTCTGTTAATTAAGTTGGAGGTAGGATGTGCAAAAGGAAACAAAAACCAAACGTGTACTAAGACAACCAAAAAGTAACCTGAATATTCATTTTCCTGCACTGCAAGGTCAAAGCTGTCTAAATAAGTATACTTCCTGTTACAGGCAGCCACACTCCGAGGATTTTAAAACAAAGAAATAAAAAACAAAAATCACACAGAAGAAGACTGAGTGGAATGGAATTAAAACATTAACCAAAAAGGAAGCATTTTTAAGATATAGGTTCCCAGATAGCAAGGCATATCAACACTGTCAACACTGAAGCATTCAGTGCCCCTCTCGGAAGACACAAGGTTTCAGGCAGACATAGGATTATTGTGCAGCTACTTCCATCTATGATTAAAAAAAGGAAAGAAAAGAGAAAGACTCATGCAGAGAAGCCATCCCATGACCCCAGCCCAGGACAGAAGTAGTAGCAAGGATAATCAGATAAATGCCCGTTCCTTTTGTCTGCAGGGGCAGGTTGGTGGACAATTTCTAACCAGAATTCATCTAACACTCACCAAGCTCAACTTTCTCCTAATCCCTCATCACTTAGAGGATAAAACAAACAAACAAACAAAAACTGACCCCAAACCAACCAACCCAAAATCTCAGTCAGTTCAGGAAAAAAAAGGAGTTCTTTTAAAGTTAGAGGAGAGACTGAAAGAAGGGAACTTCACTGAGGTCACACATCAGGCTCCTTGCCAAGTCCAGATACTTGGACATCTAAAAAGTTGACCATTCCCAAAGCTCTTCAAAACAACAGGATCCGAAGGATATTTATGAGACTACACCTACCCTGCTCCACACAGCACATACCCCAAAGTGACGTGTTTGTTATCTTCAATACTTTAGTAAATTATGTTGCACAACAGCCATGGGAGTGACCTGCTTACCTATATATACACACCTACATTTAGGTTTGCATGTGTGTTAAGAACATGAGAATCAAACTCAAAAATTATTTTTGGACATTAAAAAAAAAAAAGCAATCTTTAAAGCACAAACAAAATAATTACATAAAAGATAATTAGGTATACAGACCTGAATCAAAAATGTAAGGAAAAACAGATCAATGGCAAGGACAAGTTGTTGCTAGCTCAACAGAAAAGGGATGCTTTAATCAATTCTGTACGAGGATAAAGATAAATCCCCAGAAGCAAAATAGAGGATGTGTATCTTAAGGAGGTACCCCTACTTTAAGCAGAAAGGGAAGAGGGAATTTGTGTGTAGCTCCACTGGAGGACAGATACTGTCAATAAAAATAGAACAAGCTGAAAGCAAATTACCCACAGAACTTTATACATACTACTCATTTACAAACACACTTTAACTCCTACACTAGCAGGCTTGTAAAGAAATAGATATTCTCTGCATTACAGAGGAAACAAAGATGACTTCCACCCAAAAGAAAAGATGACGGCACTCAAAGACGTGCTGGCCACTGGCACAAGCCTCAAGATCAGCAGGGTTTACTGCAGTTAAACAAACTGCAAATAGCAAGAAAAAAACTTGATCTTCTGCATAGAACAAACCCCAAAACTTAAGTTTCTTATTCTTTCTTGGTTCATAAAAAAAGATTTTAAACAAATGGAGTAAGAATGCTTGTTTCAGAAAAATGAAATTTTTGCAGATTAAGATGAAAACTTGCTTTTCTTCTCTTGTATTGGGAACTTAAACCTTCTGAACCAAGAACTAAGCAGTAGCATCCTGCTACTGCTGCTGTCTGCCCTGTGATCATGCATTCAGGTAAAACCCATTTACCAAAGGCTAACTTCTAACACACACAATTTTAACAGAAGGGATAAATAGGATGACTAATCAAGTGAAGGCTTAGAAAGGAGACTAGGAGCAATGGAAAGATAAACACATATGGACGATAACTCATTTTACACAAAGATCTTCTTTACAAAAAGTACTTTTCTCCTTTACAGAATACTTGCGAAGTAGCAGTACTCTCCAGCTAGGGCCTGACACGTGTCTAACCATTACACACAATGATAAAGATGATACGAAGAGGTGGAGACTCCTTTTCTCTTTATTTATGAGGTACTTATGCCCAGAGCTCCCAGACTTCTAGGCAGATGTGTGCAGATACAATAACCTTCGTAGCAGGTAATTTAAGTTATACACTTCTTACTAGCTGTTCCATGACTACAATATGAAGGGCTTATCTGCCACCTACACTGCAAATGCGAAAATGGAATACATGGCATACTACACCATTTGAATCACAGCATACTTGAGGTTGGAGGGTACTTCTGGAGATCATCAAGCCCAACGCCTCTGCTCAAAGCAGGCTCAACTACAGCAAGTTGCTCAGGATTGCATCCTGTCAGGTTTTGTGCATCTCCAGAGATGCCCACTCCACAGCGGCTCAAGGCAGGTGCCCAGCACTCAATCATGCTTGTGGTAAGAGTTTTCTGTTTAAATGGAATTTCCTGTATTGCAGTTCGTGCCCGTTGACTCCTATCCTTCCACTGCGCACCACCAAGAAGTCTGACTCCATCCCCACGCCCTCCTGCGAGGTGTTTACACACGTTACTGAAATCCCTCCCTGCCTTCTCATGGACAAAAATCCCATCTCTCTCAGCCTCTCCTTGTATGACAGATGCTGCAATCACCTCTAATTGCTAAACTGTACGCAGGACAGGGAAAAATCGTCAGTGATATGGACTCTGTTCCTGCATTGCACAGCACAGAAGTTCATCAGCTGGAAAGCCTGAGTCTAATCACCTTCCTTGCATTTGAAATACTACTGCTAAATGACAAGGAATAAAAATACCCCCGTGCAGGTACACATACAGACGCCACTACTCAGAAAGACAGAAAGTAGATCTGACTCACCTTGTAATAATATTTGCATTTATTTTTTTTAAAGCTATAACAACTTCAACCCTGTACAAATTCAGTATATTTTGGGTATCTGGGAAATTGTTACTGAAAAAAACCCAAAACTTTAAGCCACTGAGAATGTTTTAACTTTTATCAAGTTAGACTTCACTTAACTGATAACATTATACTTAGTATGAGTTCAAATATTTGAGAGGGTGGTGAGGCACTGGAACAGGTTGCCCAGAGAAGCTGTGGATGCCCCATCCCTGGAAGCGTTCAAGGCCAGGCTGGATGAGGCTTGGAGCAACCTGGTCTAGTGGAAGGGGTCCCTGCCCATGGCAGGGGGGGTGGAACTGGATGATCTTTAAGGTCCCTTCCAACCCAAACCATTCTGTGATCCTGTGAAATCCTTCAAGCTACTAAGACATAACTACTTGATTCAAATTTGGGCTGCAGGGAATTAATACAGGGGACAATTAAATACACTAAAAATCTGTTCAAAATAAACAGAAGACAGTGTAGTCATGTCAGTTATCAAGATTTCTGAACCTGTTTGCAGCTTACATTCACCTGACGTGAAGCACAACAGATAATGGCATTAGAGCACTTTACCTGTCTGGTTATTAAGTCATAATCCCGTAAAGGTTTTGAAGATAATTGTCTATACTATATACATAACACCAAGGAGAACAGAACGCAGGCTGTATTTTCAGGATGGGGTATTACACAAGCTGACTTCCTGCTTCATGACAATAACCTCATCTCCTGAATTTCTCAAAGCTCACATGTCAAAGCTAGATACGGTAAGATATTAATAATCCCAGTGCTGCAGCAAGTTCAGTTCTGAAACATAAGATGTAGAAGCTAGTAAGGTTTTTGCAATTATCAGCCCAATGATGTAGTCAAAAATGTTAAAACTAAATAAACTTGAGGATGCATTACTAAAGCAACATTGAAGGTAAAGTAGACAGCAGATATTCCTAGAAAGAGGAAGCCACAATAATACTGGAGTGTCTGGAAAACAAATTGTACAAGTACACTTACAGACCTTTACCTATGTATCTCAATCAAAGCACAGTAAATGGATTATTGATTGGCATGCATATCTACTCATGCTTTGAAGGCGAGGGGTACAGGTGTCAGGATCACGGACAAGCAAGCTGGAAGTCAAAAGTTACACAAAGTCAGCTTTTAGATCAGCAATTTCCTCCAAGTTAAACAGCAAACCACGCTAGATACAGACTCGTCATAAGCAACATTAAGACCAAAAAGAAACCCACCAGATTTGGGGTGTTTTTCCCAGTTTGTGAAATAGGGAAAGTGCATATATGCTACGTAAGTGTTTAAGTTGGAGGGTGAAGTGGCTAGACTTCCTCCTTTATACAAAAGGTGGAATGAGATTAAACTGACCAGCTTGTGGCTCTCAAGTTGTGAAGCGACAGCCCATAGTGGAAGTCTGTTTATGGAGGGACAGCAGAACATCCAAACCGACAGCCCTGGGAGAAAGCAAGCTAACAGGGACTCGATGAAGTCACCTTCAGGACTGGCATCAGATCACCCCGAATGCCAGAAACGGCTCTATTCGAAAAGAAATCAGTAGGATCCTCCAAGGGCAACTGTCATCTCTCTGCAAACCAGATCTCCCACTCTGAGCCATGGTACAAGTTTTACAGCTGCAATTCATAGGAAGATTTTATCTGTGTGATTTGTAGGATTTGGGTGGGGTGGGGTGCATTTTATTTAGTCAAGCCTGAACACAAGCTCTAAGTAACCATTTTTGAGAACCAAAACCACCTCCAAATGATGGAGACAAAGAAGGACAGAGAGACTGAGAATTAAGAGAGTTTTATAAAAATAAAAAAGTTTACACCCATATTTCAATCTCATGTATCTTTTCTATTAAGGAAAGACCTAAGACAGAAAGAAATCAAGAGGTTTTATATTAAATTCATCTCTTGGTTTTTAAAAGTTGAGGCAATAATTATTGTTGTACCCAGGCAGGATAGCAGTAGTATGAAAAAAAAAGCTACAAATTAGCTCCTGAATAACTCAGAGCCTGCTGAATATAAGCTACATATTGGAGAACGGTAATACTATTCGCATCATCACTGAGGGTTGGTCTACAAACACCTTACAGCAGACCAAACCCTAGCTCTTCCTGTTAGCAGAATTGCTGCTTCCTGCTCTTAAAAGCCCAGGTTTTATTTGTACATTTCAAAAATCCATAATAAATTTGGTTTTCTGCAACACAAACACCAGCGGCAACTGTTACCACAAGACATAATAACCTTAAATAAGGGAAATTTACATTTTACTCAAGACTGTCCATCACCATTCAGCTCCTAGAAGTGCTGTAACCCCTTATGTAGATTTTAGGTTTGATGTATTTCAACCAGCACAGCAAGAAACAGAACAAGAAATTGCATCTAAACCATATTTTATGAAAAGAATATGGAATTCAAGATTGAAGAGATATTTTAAGCACCAAAAAGGATAATACGTTCCCCTTAGATATGAAGCCAAATCCTATTTCTGAGCATTGCAAAAGCAGTTCTGAATACTTTTTTTCTCCCCATGTATTTATTGATTTAGTTTTAACTTAAGATAATCAGCTTAATAAGACTGGTTAAAGATTAAAGCACTCAGTCACAGAGTGCACTGGCTTCTGCACAGGCTCCAATAATGTGTAACATGAACTCTACAACATAAGAATAGATATAATCAAATTATTAGTACAGTGACCAAAAAAATTAAAATTCCATAAGATAACTAGGTTTTGGTGGTGGTTTTTTTTTTTTTTACTCTTGCCCTTCAAGAAAAACAAATTACCTCTATACAAAAGATCTTCAGATCAAGTCCACATAACTTCATCTTCTCTGGAAAATGCTGGAAAACATTGAAATATGGAATGTGACCTTCAACAACAAACCTGCATTAAGAAAAATAAAGATAAAATTAAAATAGTAGTTAGTATGACAAACACATGTGTTTATTCTAAAACTTATACACAAACCAACTTCTGATTTGGAATAACATCGGTATTACACTGCCAAAGCAATTCTACTTGAAGCTGCACACCCCGAAACGCTCCACAGGACAAACCCCACTTCAATCATTCAACAGGCCTTGAAGTTCAAGCTCGGCTATGATTGACAACTGATAAAGTTATGGCAGGAAGCTTACAATCAACATGCTTATAGGGAGTTTGTCCCACACATTCCTCAGCTACTACATTTCTGAAACTGCTTTAAGCCTTGAGTCATGGATTATTTTGTTTTTTTCCAAATTCTAAAGCTTTAAGAAAATTCTACTTGAAAAAACACACACTTTCTGCTGGAGGAGTGCGAGTCAGGTAATGTGGTAAGGAGGAAACACAGAATGCTGAGCAGTTGCGCTGAACTGAAAAGCCATTAGTTAAATCTGTATTCCGATTTTTTAAGTATTATTTGAGAATGAAGAGAAATTATTTTGTATACTAATAAATTCAAAAAATTCATTTCTTTTGTCTGCACCCAAACCATACATTTTTTGTTAAAAACTGGCTTTGCTAAGTGGCTGATAGTATTATTTGGGATTTTTCTTGACTTTTCCGTATATATACGTGTATATATAAGCATGTATATGTAAGACAGGACTTCAGAACAGTCACTGTTTAAAAGCCACCACCACAGCAAACCCCTGCTCTTACATAACATCTTAGCTGACATTCACATCCAGGCAAACCAAGCGCTGAACAAGCACAGACCCTCACAAGGGAACAGACATTATGCTCATTCCAGATTAAAGCGTATTAGGGGTTTCCCACAGGACTAAGCTAGAGAGACAAGGATGTTGTGCGGGACAGTGTCAAATGCTTTGGACAAGTCCGCGTAGATGACAACAACTGCTCTTCCATTATTCACCAACGCTGTAACCCTGTTGTAGAAGGCCACCACATTTGTCAGGCACGACTTGCCCTTGGTGAAGCTGTGTTGGCTGTCACCCATCACCTCCGTAGTTTCCATGTGCCTTAGCATGGCTTCCCGGCCGATCCGCCCCATGATCTTTCCAGGCACAGAGTTGAGATGGACTGGCCTATAGTTCCTCAAGTCCTCCTTATTTCCCTTTTTAAAAACGGGGGTTATGTCTCCCCTTTTCCAGTCAGTGGGAACTTCACCAGACTGCCACAATTTCTCGAATATGATGGATAGTGGCTTGGCATCTTCATCTGCCTGTTCCCTTAGGACCCACTGATGCATCTTCTCAGGTCCCATAGACTTGCACACTTTCAGGTTCCTTAGATGGTCTCGAACCAGGTCTCCTACTACAGTGGGTGGTTCTTCCTTCTCCTAGTCCCTGCCTTTGCCTTCTGTCACTTGGGTGGTGTGGCTTGAGCACTTGTTAAAAGAGCACGTTAAACTAGAGTAAGTTAACATTTCAAAAAGAGAAGACCCTGTTCCTTAAATACTATTAGAGATCTGAAAACTCTTTTCTCTCCTACTAGCTGGGTAATCTGCACAGGATCTCTCTGACCTCTCTACGCAGATTAGTAACTTCTCAGTCTACGAACTCTGCAAGGCCCTCCTGGGTCCTTACAGTGGGTGTGAGGCTGGGTTCTGCATCTGATCCCAGTATGGAGCAGTGACTAAACCCTTCAGTCGCTAGCTGGAGCCAATCCTGCTAGCTGAAACATCCAGTTCCTCAAAGCACAGCAATCTACCACTTTCATTCAAAATGTGCCTGGAGTGGGGGAAAAAAAAAAACCAACCAAAAATAAGGCAGAACAACATCTTCACAGACAGAGCAGCCATTGTTGAGGAGGATTTACCTCCCGCCTGAGCCTACAGCAGTTCACAAGCTCACCTTCCCTCTCCCCATCCAGTGCCCTAATCACCCCTTGCTGCATGGTATGTACTGTTTATCTACTGAAGATTACTAAAACTCGATTTAAAGGCTAGTTACCGCACAGTTTATAGTTACATCCTATTTTTTTTAAAACATTCTTAACTGAATTTTCACTTTCATAAAAAACTGAATTCAAACCAGGATGAAAATTAAAAGTGCATTCCTTAATCAAAACTCTCAGTTAGAATTAACCCATCATCTATAATGATTTGTGAAAAGTAACAGAAATCTGAAAAAATCACATTGCCCAATACTTTTTATTCTGTAGCTCTGTGTATTAACTTCTTAAATGAAGACGTAGAGGTCACTGCACAATCCTTTCTAATCAAATTGTGTGATGTACATCTTGCTAATGAAGTTTCAGTACTTCTCCTCAACCAGCATAAACAGCATATCCCCACCTCGAGCACAGAGATGCACGGGTTCACATACTTGGTGAAGTTACCAGTCAAACCCAGCACCAGTTGCTCCTCCTTCCCATCCCACCCAATCTGGTAAAGCAGACTAAAAACAGCTCCTTAGGTTGTTTTAGTCAAGGTCAGCTGCACTAAATTGAAGAACAGGACAAGGGGTAACAGGTTTAAATTGAAAGTGGGGAGGTTTAGATTAGATATCAGGAAGAAGTTCTTCCCAGAGAGGGTGGTGAGGCATAGGAACAGGCTGCCCAGAGAAGCTGTGGATGCCCCATCCCTGGCAGTGTTCAAGGCCAGGCTGGATGAGGCTTTGAGCAACCTGGGCTAGTGGAAGGTGTCCCTGCCCATGGCAGGGGGGTTGGAACTAGATGGTCTTTAAGGTCCCTTCCAACCCAAACCATTCTGTGATTCTATGAAACTGAAGAACTTAAACTGGAGGCATGGTGCCACAAAACAGCTTAAGCCAACCTAAAAGCTCAACATAACTAGTTGTATTTCCCTCCCTCCCAGTCTGGCTGTGTGCTCCTGTTGCTCATTATCCTCTTCCACAAATGTAACTCACAACAACAGCAGAAGGCTACCCATCACCCTACGGCAAGAAAGAAGGGTTTGTTTCCCATCACCTAACCGAGGAGGCTCACAGGTGGCTCCAACAAGTGCAAGAGAAGGGGATGCATCACACAAGCAGGAGAGAAGAAAGGGAAGCAAGACCTTCCTCTTTCAGCAACAGTGACCTGTTACCGGCTCAGCTGATGATAAGCTTTGGCTGACACGTGTTAAGGCACAATCACACGGTTATCTGTCAGATCTGAAGAGCTGGTACCAAGGCACCGAGAGCAGCAACCTCCTGAGCCAGCACAGAACAGCTGGAACAGGACAAACAATCAAGACCTTCCTTGGGGTGTGGTATAGTGGTGATTGCAGCCAAACCACCCTAACAGCTTGCTGCCTCCGAGATGGGAAATCCCACCCTCCTCCCTTCAGCCCTCTGCCACGCACTTCTCCCTGCTGACAAAAGCACTTGTGTGACTTCTCAGACGGAGGATTAGATTGAGAACTAGTCTTTTGTTTTCCAGGGTTTGATTTCAACCAGACAGATTTCCAGACTTTGCTTACCGCAGGGACGTTACTGCCAGCACAAGGTGGAAAGGGACTGCCGTGAAGCAAATTCACCTGCGCTAAAATGTCCGGTGAAACTTTCTTTGCAAACTTGAGTTTCTGCAGATCTACTTCTTTCAACTAATACACCATAAGCCAGATGAATGCTAGTACCCAGGGCAAGAGAAAAGAGCTGGAATGTTTACACAGGATCACAGCAACAGAAACTCGGATCAGCTTAAACTGATGCTGGCACCACATCCTTACATCGCAAGAGACAATGTCCAACACAATAGTTTTTAAAAACAAAAGAAGACATTTCACCGACTTGGTTGTACCAAGTCAAAGCATTGCAACTGTTTAAAAAAGTGATGACATCTTTCCCAGCTTGAAATTACTGTCTCCATACAAAAGAAATGCTCTTCTCTCAAGTCAAGAGTTGTTTTTATGTTCTAAAAATAGACGAAACAGCGTAAATACCCTGTTATGAATACAATGTCCTGGTGATTCAGGTTTGTAACACCTACTCCAGTAGTCCAAATTTGGAATAACACTTCAGAACAGTTTCTTCTGCTGTTCTTCCAAACCTTTCATTTAACAGACGGATGATCAAAACACTTGTAGGACTACGTCGTGTCAGTGAAGTGTTTGAAAATTTGACTGGCAGACAGAGTACACAATTCATGTTCTTTCAGTTACGGCAGCAGCGTACGTTAGCTGAGGTCCAAGCATGAAAAAGCTCCCAGGTCCTCTGCAGGCTACGAGGAAATTATGCACCTCTCAAAGCCACACAGCAACGCCACAAACTGATGACAAGTTTAGTCTTGCTAGCACAGCCAGGTATAACCTCATTTGAAAGGCACTACTTCGCAGAATCTCAAAGTCTAGCATCTTGAAACTTCTTCCACAAGCAACAGTTTCATTATTTAAATAAATATTATACAGTGTGTGGAGTATTGCGGGACTATTCACAATGGAAAAGGATTTAAGGTGTTGCACAGACAAGTAGAAAGTTGATAAAAACGTTATTTTTAAACCAAAACGTCCCTGTGAGAGGAGGCAATTGTAGTGTTTTTCTGCTAAGTGTGTCAAGTAGCAAGGAGTATATTTTTGGTGTTGTAAATCCTTTAAAAGCTGGCAGACTGCCCTATCACGGTGCCTAAGCATGTACCACAAGGGAGGAGCGGTAGTCAGCTGACTTCAGGGCAGGGAGAAAACCAAACTGAAGAAAAAAACAAGGCAGAACTTTAAGCACAACTGTAATTCAGGTGGTTTAAACAAAACAATTTGCCTATAAAGATTTAAAGGGTAATGCTGAATACTTAATGTTTTCTCTGCATAGTTTTCATCTCTGGTCTGTCGCTATTTTGATCTGTGTATCTTGATGCATGCAAAAATGTTAACATTGTCTGATTTTTTTAAACTTAAATATTCACAAGTTAGAAAATGAGATTTTTACAGTGGTTCATGCAATTGAAAACTCTTTCATGTGAAAGGCAAAGACCTTCAGGGTAGGGAGGAAAGCATGATAATGTAATTACTGTCTTATATAACTATCGTATCATTGTAAAACTTTGCAATACAAATGACATTCTTTTAAACATCACTTTCTGCATTTAATTCGGTTCGTATGTTCAATGGATTTAAAGTCACTGAATCATTCTGACTTACCCATTGTTAAAAGTCTTAAACCCATAAATTGTATTTATTCAAGTATCTTCTCATTCAAATAATCTTATTTCAATTTCCAATTATTAGTTTCTGAGTATGCCTTTCTGTGCTCTGTTTGGTACTTGGGGTTTTTTCCCTCCTTTTCCAGCTTTTTTTTTGGTGTTTTCGTGTTTCCTCTAAACCCCTTCAAGCAAACGTGTTCAGCTCTTGAGGATCTCAGCACAAAGTATGTTCTCCAGTTCCGAATCATCCCCATGGATCTTTTCTGCAGTCCCCAGTTTTTAAAGAGCCAAGTACATCAACGTGTCATTAATATGCAAACACCACCATCTACCTTTCCTCTTAACAGTTGACTTTGACAGTTTTTTAAACACCACCATCACACTACGCCAGGAACTTGTGAGGATGCATTTCCCTCATATTGACCCCACATACTTGCCAGAAACGGTTTCCAAGATACAGTACTTAATTACTCATTTTGCTCTCCAAACAGGATGGGCTAAGCAAGAATCCTTTACTGTGAACCATTTGTTCTGTACCAATAAATGTAATTTACTACTTGGATTTTCGCCAAACATTATCGGACAGGATTTATATATTTATTTTCTAATCACTGACAAAAATAGAGTGTATACTACAGCAGTTCCAATTCCTACAAAATTTCCTAAGCAAGGTACTAGTCAGTAATATTCTTATTGAAAGCTGCTTTTAAGTTTTACTGTTTTTTAATCCACTGCATATATACTTCTAAATTCTGAATACTGTGGCATTTTGCTGAACATTTTATGAGCATCTTTTATGCAACAACAGCATATCCAGTTATGCAAATATGCAGTGGTTTGTGCAATTCTCATCGATGAAGGCAACAGCCACCCCCTAAAGTTAAAGGGTTAAACACTGTTTTGCGTAGAAAGAAATCAGCTAGTACTAACAACTGTACTTGGAGACATACAAACATTCTCTTTTTTTACAAGTACGTGCAAAAGAGCATTCTTCAGTACCCATCCTTCTTGGTAAAACTTGTGCAAAGCTGGAAAAATGCAGGTGATGGAAGATCCAGCTCTAGGTAAACTTCCCTTGCACTCCCCACAGGTTGGGTAGCAATACTAGTTATATGCACCACTGGCAGGGGATGGTGTACTCACTGCCTTGCCTTTTACCTCACAAGTTACATATTTGAAAAATAAAAACTGAACAACTAAAATCTACCATATCAACTGAATTTCCCTTCAGTTTTTCCTTTATTTTGTCCGAGTTTGCAATCTGAATTGCCAAGGTACACTTAGCTGAGTCTTTCGGTTCCTTAAATTTTGGCAAAGTAACATTTTTCCCCACCTTTTCAGAAATACTCAGTGTGTCGACACTTGTTAAAAAGAAGTATCAGTATAAAAAAGGCCTTCCAAGGAAAATCTTGATATTCCTGAATTTAAACTATTTGGGCCTGATTAAAAATATCTGTTGCTAACAAGAAAAGTTCAATTATTTTTTATTCCTTAAGTAAATAAGGAATGTGCTCATCGCCTGTTGTAGGAGGGAGAAGGGAACTGCATTGTCAGCAATAGTCTGACGTTCCCCATTTAGCATCAAACCCCATTATTAGGGCATTTTATTTCTGTTATATTAAAAGCCATATTATTCCAAGCTCTGATAATTACAGACACAAATATATAAAGACAAAAAAGGACTTCCTTTATTAATTTCTGTGCCCAACTCCATCGCGTGAAGCTACTTGGCTACCTTTCAGATCTCTACATACTGCTGGTACTGTGTGTGTGATGACACTGATCTAAGTCCTGGAGAATGTTTACTCATTTAATTCTGGCACACTGACAACAGCAAGATAGCAGAAGTGTGACCACACACACCTCCAGTGAATCTTAAGAAATTTTGAAGGAGAAAGGTAAAAAAAAAAAAAAAAAAATCTTTATCTCTTAAGTGTCTTAGAGGTCTCAGATTCACTGCAAGCAACAGAGGAGAATGTTCTCCAAAAGCTGCAGCAGAAAACATGACAACTGAATTTAGACACCTTCTCAGTATTACTGAGCACATTAGTAAGAAGGCAATAGTACAGATCTATAAATCATGTGGGTTTTTTTTTTAAATAAAAGCGACAAATATTTCACTAGAGACTATCCATACCTTAAGAGATCAGATAATGTCACCGGTTCTCTCAACCAGAGTAACGCCATGTAGCAAAATGAAAGGGTCATCGGCATGGTCATCCTCAGTTTCTCCTTTTGGTTCTTCATTAGATACAAGTTACCATCTACCGACCCTGAGCACACAGAGGTGCTTTCTTGGGTTTATGTTAAAAAGAAAAAAAAAAAAAGAGAATAATTTCTATGATACACATACAATACAACTGACGGTATACAGACAACGAGATAAAGGAACATACAAGGACCCTTGTTCAGCAACTAGTAACGTTTTGAAATCATTGAGTAGTTTGGTAGTTCGTGTTCTTTTCAACTAAACAGCTGAACTCCAATTTATTCATCTACCGCGATAAGAGATGACAACCTGTTTCACAACTGCTGCTTCACTTGCCTAAGACACTGGATCATACGGAGAGGTAAAACTCACTCTGATACACATCGACACAGACTTTTTGTTGGGAACCACACTTAAACTTCGAGTTCTAGAAGGACACTGACTTCCGTACAACATGTAGCTAACAATATTTACACACTGGAAATACTAGTTTCCATTTGAAAGAAAAGGGAACTGTTGGGAAACAAAGGAAGATTCGATGCGCTTAAATCAATGCCTTGGAGCTGGGGATCAAAACACAAGAGTTTTAAACTTCATCCCAGTCAGGACTTTAATGAGAACATGATTTACACGGCAGACGTTTTACTGGAGTTGAGGTATGTAACCATCTGCTATATAACCTCGGTATGCTTTTAAAAAACATGCCTACATTCAGTGAAAAAGGAACACTTTTAGAACAAAAACATAGCAAATGGTAAATAAGGCAGGGGGAGCAACCAATAACATGGAACCAAACCTCCTCACTTCCTGACTGAGATGAACCACTGAAAACTAAGAGAAGCAGCAAGGAGAAATTTAATTTAGGGGAGTCATTTCTATGTTAGGAACTTTTTCAGCAGTGAAACCTGGGAGTTCAGGGGAAGAGGAAAAGAAATTAAAAGCCTTCCTTCCCAACATCATGACTTAGCTAGGGGAAATGAACACGTTTTGTATTTAAAGCACAGCAGCACAAACCATCAGCATCAGTTCTGTAGAGATTTTCTCGCTGTGTTCCCCCCAGGACTGTCCACCTGTTCAGACAGAAGAGCGAGGGCTGGATCCACAACCTGGATTGCCGGCTGCTGGCAGCTGCAGGGCCATGGCAAGCAGCCTGCGACCAAGCAGTTTAAAACCTCGGCGAGCTCGGCAGCTCGGTCAGCAGCAGAGACCCAGCGCCCACTGACAGGCTGTATGACGACACACACTGCGAACAGGGCGCTCCGGAGCCAGAACTGGGCTCTGATGCCACCTACCGTCCCGCGAAACGCCGGCCAGTAGCACCGGGGAGACGGCAACAGGCTGGAGACCTTGTACACACTAAGACAACGTCTCGGTGACAGCACCCACGTATAGGTGCGTTGGAGGACAAAAGCAGGAACATCAGTTAATGCTTTTAGTCAACAGTTTCACCTTTTACTTGCATACTTGTGCTTAAAGGCAGCTTCACGAGCGAAGCTTATTAATTTCATGTTCAACTCCATTCAAAAGAATCCTCATTATATTTATGGCCTTAATGATGGCACATAATTTCCTTTTATTTCTTCCAGCTTATGCAAGGCATGACAACATACAGTTACACACATATAATAATTTAAGAGTTTAATAGGCTTCTCCAGCAACATCTCAGCGTTATACTCAGAGGAATTTGCTATTCACCTTACACAAAAACAACAACAAAAAAATGCTTGCACGATGGACAAGCCTCATAGGAGAAAAAAAGGGTGTTGAGGTTTCTAGTCTGTAGCAGTAACAGCTCAGTAAAAAGGGCACAGAAAAGGAAACCTACGAATCTTCACAACAATTTATAGTTGACTACAACACATCTAGTGTTGCTGATCTTAAACTTCAATATACAAACCAGTTCCTATGTTTGTTTGATTTCACCAAAATGTGCTCTCACTGTAACTGAACTCTTAATCCATTTCAAGTGCTTTTATTGAAATTGGTATGACTACTTAAAGCTGAATTCAGTTTCTCAAACAACAGACCACGAACACTAAATTACGGCCTACCGTAAGACTACTCTGAAACAATAAGAAACATAAAAGGCACAGATACCAAGGAAGAAAGGAGTTTAGTCTCTAGACATCAAACAGGGAAAGAAACTTCAATGGAATATTTTCACTAGAAATTTTTCACTCAATTCTTTCCTCTTCATATATTTGTGTAACACCCAAGATCTGCTGTATGTAAAAACACACAGTCACTCTTCACCTGAAAACTCTGTCATTTTAATAAATAAGGATGAAAGGTCCTCGCATTATATTCCCAAAAACTTGTGTTAACATTTTTGTACTTTCTGCCGTGTCCCTCCCCCGTCCCCCATTCTGCTTGGATTTTTAAAAATTTCTTAAATTTTTTTAATTGCTGCAGATCAAGTTTCTCATTCTATTACCATTTTTGGATTTTATGAAATAAAAGCATGAAAGAACAAGGTTGCATTCTCCTGAGGGTAGACAGGCAGTTATCACAGAAGAACAGAAATGGGACATAAAGACGACAGTACATAACAGGGGAAAAAGAAACACTGAAACAGACAAAGAAGGAAAAGGCAAGCAAAGAACACAGCAAAAATGAAAAACCATCAGAAGTTTAAAATGCAGGCAAAAGCTTTCAAATGTGCCTTGAAAGGTACTTCCAGTATCAGAAACTGCATCATTGCCTGGCACTGCACTTGCCCTGTAGTGCAATAATACCAGATACAACAGCAATTTTCCCCACTCCAAACAGGAGGCATGGAGCAAATGTGTTAAAAAACAGAACGTCCGCCCGAATTCCCCATTGTATTTCCAGGTCCTGTTCAACTTTCCTCTCTTTGAGTGGAGTTTGGCAGTGGGGGGAGAAAGTCTTCTATTTCTCATAGAATATAAAGCACTCTAGTGGCAAACAGGACTGAAAACGTTACACTTTTCAAACAGTTCCTTCAACTCACTGTACATGAATACATTCTATTTCCTTATATTTTAAAAACTATAGAAAAATCGCTTCCAGATAGGTCCGTTCATTGCTCCTACCTGAGATCTTGCTAGCTGTTGAGGCAAAGCTGCAATCGGTTTCCAGATCCCCCTCACTCTCAGAGAGAGAGAAGTAGTGATGGAGGCTGGGTCTGTCTGCTTCACTGTCCACATCGGTACTGCTATCGCAGACCTGGTTTTTGGAAAGAAGTCATTGTATTACCTCCCCTTACCGTTTCAGCCTGAAGGCACCAAATAAAACAGGACAGATGCAAGTGAATTAAGTTTAAACCCCAACTATGCACGTTTTTACTTCCTCTATGTATTATCAGTATGTAAAGAAAACCTGCAAAAAAGTAGTATTTTAAAAGGATTTCTCAAGATAAAAAGTCTTCTAGTGATTACGTTACATTTCAACCTGCTAGAATGACCAGAAAATTGACAATACATAGAAACAAAGCTTGATGAAATAAGTAACTTCAGGAGAGCAGGCAGGAAAGGATGGTAGTTGATGATGCATTTTCTACTTTCATTTCTGCTCTATTGACTCTCTACGCCAAGTCAAAGCAGTATTTTTCCACAAGTAGTTTTCCGTACTCAGAGAAGTATTTGTCGCTCAAAGTGGGGAAAAAAACCCCTCAGCAAAGCCAAAATTGGCATGTGGAACCCTGTTTAGAAGACATCCTTCACAGTGAAGTGACGTGAACACAAACTAGATGCGTAGCTTGAACGAACAAGGTTCCCATGGTCGCTTTTTGAAAAGATACCGAACAGCTCGTGGGATCTGAGCTTTTCACTTACTGATAATGCTTGGACAGTTTCCCCAGGTGGTCTGTTGCAATATGCCTGTTTGCTCTTCTGGAGATAACGCCTCCAGAAATTGTACAGAACTTCATCCTGATACATACAAATGGACAGTGTTTAGTGTGCAGTTTACAACACCTTTCACTGCTGAAGGAACAGAGTGTCAGGAGTCCAAATGTTCCAGCCCTAATTTTATTAATTGTGATTTATAAACCATGTTTTAAAACTACCAGAAAAACTAAGCTTGTTTTCATGTGCTCAATGTTTTTAAAGAGGGAGTTGTTCAATTCACTGTAAAAACTACAAGCTTCTTGCACAACACACCCTGTTACACACTCACAATGCATAGACATGCTGATAGGTACGTACCTTCATTTGTGGACATACTCCTAATGCTTCCAAAGCTTCAGCTTGTTTCTTGAGCACAAACTGAAAGCCTTCACAAACATACCATTCACAGTCTCTGTCTAAGTTAAAAAAAAAAAGTATGGGTTTTTTTTTTGGTGGTGGTACTGGTTTGGGGATTTTTTTAACCTTATGCACACACTGATTTCCACTTGATGTTCTGTTGTCTCAGTATCAGGACACAGACATGTCCCTCTATTGAAGGATTTCAGATCCTAGAGCATAGACCAGCTACAAAATACACACCGTTAACTCAGTCTTAATCAAGAAGAAAAACTACTGAACAAGCACTGTTCTCCACACATTTCCCAAGAATAATGTATTTCTCTATTAATTTCTAGCGTGGCAACTCAGTGGAGAGTTGTCAAGTGACCAGTTTTAAAATAACTGAGAACCTGTCATTAAAGAACAGAATACGATCATTTCTTTCCCGTCCCCAGCACAGAAAACGGGAGCACATTACGGTACTGAGTCAGGCGAAAAACAACACAGCTCAGACTTCAGGAGCAACATGGGATAAAGACCAGTGGAGGTGTTAAGGTTGTTCCCCTTTTCGCTCCTCCCTTCGCCTCCCCACAATCCTTTTCCAAAGAACGTAGTAATCCACCGCCACCGCAACGGAGCGAAGGTAGGTCAGCTTATCAGGGACAAAGATTACCCCGTGCTCAATTTAGCACTGTAATGCATTTTTGCTTTTTGAAAGTGGCCACAACAGTAAAACATCTATCCAGCCATGGCAGCATACAGACACAGCTCCAACAGCAGCCTCACCGTATCATCCCTACAGCATATATCACCATATGTAATGATGTCTTCATGAATTACTCTGAATCGTGAAATTAAAGTATGGAAGTGCCTCTGTAAATTGGTTTAGCTATTGTAACTGCATGAGATCTCTTCCACGTCGGTTTGTGTGTAGGCTGCAGGGCCAAGCACCTGTAATGCAAGCCAGCCTGACACTCTAAGGGCTGGACCACTGTCGCATCTCACTTAGGAAGACAGACAACTTCTCTGGCTTTGTGATAGCCATCGCAAGGAAGGAACAAAGGGAACACCACATATGAATGCATGCTTCAGTGAGCACTGGCTTCCACAAATCAAAGTGGCAGTAAGTAACACACAGTTCTGTTCAACGCAAAAAAACACCACCACCAGGCTTACAGAGGTTACCTGTGGCTCAGGAAGTCACCAAGGTGACCACCTAAGGTACTGGCAGCACTGGAGGTGTATTCTGCTCTTGTTCTTACAAGTCTTTCCTAGCTATCTGCTTTTGGCCACTGTCAAAGACACAATGGGCTAGGTGAACCCCGGCTGAACTGCCACTATTACACAAAACGCTGAGGGGAAACTCATACATACCTGTTTCTTCCTGATTTTTTACACTTTTGGAGATTGTCTGGACTCTTGCGTTAGGAATAAAATCAGTGTTTACAACTTCTCTAGTTCTCTGCAAAACAGGAATATATCTTAGCAAGAAAAACCCCAGGCCTCACTTGCGTAGACTGTCCCATCACAACACATAATGGAGGGATTTGTTCAAATTTCCTAAACTAAAGTGAGACAGAAGAAAATTCTGAACTTTTCAATCAGAAACTGCAGAAGTACAGGATTACTAGCCCGGACACGCAGGTGACGTGCACCAGGGTTTGCCTACGTTGGTACTGTACTGAAGTGCAGCAATACCCAGACAGTACTTCTAAGGCATCCAGACAGCACGCCGACACTGCAGATGCAGCAACACTGCATCCTAAAAGGGCCCATTTTAAATTGTGTCATTTCAAGGAACATTAAACATTGTCAAGGAAAGCATGAAGAGTTACAATACTGTCTTCAACTCCTAATGCCAAGGAGGAAATCTAACTTTTTCTTAATATAAACCCAAGAAACAATCAAAATAAACCTTTTCCAAGGCCAGTAGCTTAGCTTTTTACCTCAGTAACATTGTGGCAAGATCTGCAATAAAATTTGCCTCCATCAGTGAGACCCCAGTTCACTTCTGAACACTGGACACAGCGCTCATTAAAATCTCTCTAAAAGGAAAACAAAAATTAATTTCAGGTGTGTTCAAGTAAAACAAATGGCAATATTGCTAGGCTTCCGCACAGCTTTTGAGATTATTCACGGAGAAAATTTATGCCCTGTATGTTAGCTCAGGCTGATAACAAGTAATCATAGCATTTGCCATCAGGCACAGATCACAGTGAACAAATAATTTCAGCTGGCAAGCATCAGCTCTGGTGTATGTGAACATTAGTACACGGGGAATAATAACCCACACCTAGCGCACGTGACAGGGCTTGAAAAACAGAAGCAGACAAGAATCATAGAATCACAGAAAGGTTTGGGTTGGAAGTGACCTCAAAGACCATCTAGTTCCAACCCCCCTGCCATGGACAGGGACACCTTCCACTAGACCAGGTTGCTCAAAGCCTCATCCAGCCTGGCCTTGAACACTTCCAGGGATGGGGCATCCACAGCTTCTCTGGGCAACCTGTTCCAGTAGGGAGCAGGAGATGAAAGTAAGAACAGCTTTGTTGGGCTGTGAAGAAACCTATGCAGTAGAAAACAAGCTACACAGGCCGGTGCAGACACGTGATGGGAGAAAGGGAGAGACTTCCAGGAAAAACCAGAGGAGGAAGGAAAAAGAGGGAAAAGAACAGTGTTTTCTTTTTAAAAAGCTCTTTTCAGAAGCGCCTCGCACGCGTGTGCTGGGGACGGGCAGCTGCCTTCGGGCCCGGGGAGGGCGGCTGGCAGCACACCGCGGCCCCTCACCGGTCTCCG